>NC_089223.1:114952775-115253400 GCF_963924675.1 Phocoena phocoena
ATTGATTATCTGTTCTAATTACAAAATTGATTTTAGCGTAGTGGAGTTCCAGTGAATAATTTATATCCTTTCTTGGATAGAATGATGTAGTATACTCTGTACTAGATGGAAGAGAGCAATATGACAGAACACATAGGCTTGTGTGGTAGGAAAGACTAGATATGAAAAGAAAGATAAAAAATTAGATTTGGAAATAGGATTGAAACCATGATTTCAGATATAAGTGGGAGAGTCATATTTAAACCCTGAAAAACCAGTAGCTTGAAAGAAATGATCCTTCATTCTTTAAATATATGGTTTCAGCAAGAAACAGGTAAGAAGTTAAGTGAAATGAGAACTTACAAAATATGGTTAGATAAAGTTATGAAAAGCTAGAAATACATGCTAGTGTCTGTTTACTTGTTTTAAAATTTATTTATATATAATAACTCATTGAAGAAAGTTTGTGTGCAATGTATAATGAAAGAATATACAACCCATTCTGTATCACCAAAATAGAAATTTCATTACCAAAACTTGTATAGACTATAAAATCTATCTTTTGAATTGTAATTAGTAGTATTTATGTATATGATTATTTTGTATAAAAGAAATATTTTTCAGAAATGCAAAGTACAACTTTATGCACCTAACAAGATACTCACTCTAGTTATTTAATAATTTTTATTATAATTTTTCATCATGAAACTAGCTCTCACGTTATTATACTTCCTCGGGAGAAAATTAAACATATAAATATATTTTAGTAGCCTGCAGTTTAGATCAGAAGGAGGATGTTAACAGTCTACCACTGTGAATGGGTTACTATTCTGCATACTAATTTATGTTTATTTACTTATCTTCCACCAGATGGTGCCCTTGCAATGGATATTCATATTTCTTTTTGCATAGTTGGGCTAAAAGATGCACCTCTACTTTCTCTTTGGGGGATGGCATAATCAGTGGGGATATATTTTATAAACATATTCTATCTTTTTATATTTTCTAAGTGATAGTATTTTCAAAAACAGTTAGCAAGGCTTTGCCTAGGAATATAAAATATATGACTGTAATCAGAACCTTGCACACTATTGTTGCTCCCCCCACCAACCTACAGTCAATGGCTCTTCTCACTCTCCAGGAAGCAAACGGTTCATATTTTATAATCAATTCCTGCCTTTTACTGGAATTCTGGAGGTAGTACATGACTTAAATAGCCTTTAAACAAAAAGCGCTCTATGAAAATCCAATTCCTCTTCCACAAGATTCATCTGTTATTTTAGATCCCTACTTGACTCTGATAGACAGTTTACCTCCTCTATTCCACGTGTAATACTGCAGAGGTTATATTGTTTCTCATTTTCTTGTTTTTTTAATTGGCCATGTGCCATTCTTGAAATCCTTATCTAATTTGGAGGCTTTGTCTTAAAATTGTTTGGCAAAATCCACAAAATGAAGTATAACCTTAGGTAACCAGTAGAGCTTAATGAATTAAACATCCTCTTTAACAGTTAAAAATGATCTGTCATTGGTGTCAGTTGCTAACTTTCGCTTAGTACCTGAATTTGTGTTATTCTTACTCACAATGTACTCTCTAAAATTAAGACTGTCTCCTCATGGTTTTTACAATATGCCTGCTCCTTCCTCTCATGACAAATTCCTAAACTGACCTTATCTTTGATGCACTCCCCTTCCTATTCTCATTCACTTATTGATCATTCAGTCAATTAATTGATCAATTAATTAATGCATGCTTTAACCCCACATATACTCCCTAGTGTCATATTGGTTTGGGGACACTTCACAATTTAGTGATAATTAAATGTTGGATAATTTTTTTTTTGCTTTGTGATGCTTAAAAAAATCTAGCTAAGAAGTCAGATATGAAGACAAATAGTGATCAGCAGCATTAGACAAATACCACCAGGAAATACCACTGGGGGAGAAGGCAAAATGTCTTGAGGTCTTGACTAACTAGACTCCTAAATTCTAGCCAAGGGAACTGGTTTAATACTGGCATGTTGATGAAACAGATTAAAAGAGATTTGGGGTAAGGTAATTTGACAGACTTTACTTGAACTAGAAGTTTATTAAAGCCAAGAGAAAAGCAGAAGCAGATTTGAGAAGGCCTACGGCGCTCCAGCTATTTAGGTTTTTTGAATTGGCAATAAATAATGAAAATTTTGCTTTTCTAGAGAACATTTAATTTACATCTTCATCTTACTATATAAAAAAATTTTAAATGTCTCAAGAACTGTATTTAAGTGAGAAAAATAGCTCTTAATCTCTGTTGTAAAACAATTGTCTTAATTAGAAATGATCTCTTAAATCATTTGGGAAGAAATCTGACTTTTTAGAGCAGCAGTCCCCAACCTTTCTGGCACCAGGGACCAGTTTCGTGGAAGACAATTTTTCCACGGAAGGGGTGGGGTGGAGGGGCTGGTTCAGGCGGTAACGCGAGCGAGGGGAACGATGGGGAGCGACAGATGAAGCTTTGGCTAGTTTTGCCGCCACTCACCTCCTGCTGTGCGGCCTGGTTCCTAACAGGCTGCAGACCAGTACCAGTTCGTGGCCCAGGGGTTGGGGACCCCTGCTTTAGAGAACTATGGTTAAATCTCTTGCAAATGTAGTTTATTAAAAAAGAAAAAGAAAATGTCTTCTTCAGGTTATGCATATGAGCATTAATTTCTTAATTAGCAAGCTGATTGATTTTACATATACATTTTTGTCCCTTAACCTTAGGACAATCATTTGGCATAGATAATTAATTTTAATGGAGTATAAACTCTCAACAACTGAACGGGTATATTTAATTCTAGAATCATGTCCGCGTTAAAATGCAGTGTTTGTTATCCAAAACAAGCAAACAAAACAAAAAGTGAAAAAAACAAAATAAAAAAAGTTTGGAAACTCATGCTTTCACAATGATATTTTACTGGATTCTCCTCCCATGTACCATTATCATCAGTAAAAACTCACTTAACTCAATTTTTTTTTAAAGTGACAAGAACAAACAAATACTACAGTATAGTCTCCAAGAGGATTTAAGGAGGAATTTAAAGAGATGAGTTTGACATGGAAAATGGAAATTGTTTAGAGAGTAAATTAGAGACACTTTTTGTAATAGAAGCATAATGTGATATTAGATTTTAAACTAGAAACTGATAAATTCTTATTTTTTTTTTTTTTTCGGTACGCGGGCCTCTCACTGCTGTGGCCTCTCACGTCGCGGAGCACAGTCTCCGGACTCACAGGCTCAGCGGCCATGGCTCACGGGCCCAGCCACTCCACGGCACGTGGGATCTTCCCAGACCGGGGCACGAACCCGTGTCCCCTGCATCGGCAGGCAGACTCTCAACCACTGTGCCACCAGGGAAGCCCTAAATTCTTATTTTTAATTGTAAAGCCAATTTTTCTCTTAATTTTACAGTTTTGTTGAGTCACAGATGAATAATATAATTTTACCCTATCGCCCAAATATATCTCATTGATAAAAAACTTCAGGTTTAAAATTGAACAATTATTATAAAAAAAATGTGTAGGAATAAAAATTGAAATTTAAAATATTTAATATTTTATATCTTTACACACGTTTCCATTATAAAAATGTACTTACTTTAAAACACTGGAAAAATATGGAGAACAAGAAGGGAATGTAAAAAGCACAAAAATAAGGCCTATATTCCTCTTACCTAGTATATTATTTTCTTTAGGTTGTCATAAGAACTAGAAACTGCGTGGCTTAAAATAACAGAAATGTATTTTCTCTTGATTCTGGAGGCCAGAAGTGTGAATAAGGGTGTTGGCAGAACCATCACTCCCTCAAAAATCTGTGAGGAGAATCCTTTCTTGGTTCTTCCAGCTTCTGGTGGCCTCAGGCATCCCTTGGCTGTGGTGGAATAGCGTCAATCTCTGCTTTTGTCATCACATTACCATCTTTTCCCTGTGTGTCTTCACATCTTTCTCTACCTCTGCCTCTTTACATCACCTTCTCCTATTAGGATACGAGTCACATTGGATACAGGACTCAACCTAACCCAATATGACCTCATCTTAACTGATTTTAGCTGTAATGGCCCTGTTTCTAATTAAGTACATGTTCTGAGGTACTTTGAGTTAGGACTTCAAAATATCTTTTTGGTGAACACAATTCAACCCATAACACTTAGATATTAAATTGTTTAAAAGTAAATATTTAAGTCTAGACTTTTATACCAAAAGTTTTAACTTTCTGTGTTAAAATGTCTATGATTAAGTAGAGATTATTTTTTACTTTATTATTCCAGGTAAAATAAATATACATAAAAACGGAATGCCTATTGAGAACTTGATATGTGTAGGAACTTTAGACAGTTACTTCATTCATCTATCACAAGCAACCAATGCAATACACAATATACTCATTTTACACAGCAGAAAAACGCTAAAGCTCACAGAGAAGTCTACACAACTTTTAACTCCAAAGGCATTCTCCATTATACCAAGGTCCTCACAATTTAATGTGCATAAGAATCACTTGGGTGTACATGTTAAAAATGTTTATGGGCTTCCCTGGTGGCACAGTGGTTGAGAGTCCGCCTGCCGATGCAGGAGACAGGTTCGTGCCCCGGTCCGGGAAGATCCCACATGCCGCAGAGCGGCTGGGCCCGTGAGCCATGGCCGCTGAGCCTGCGCGTCCGGAGCCTGTGCTCCGCAACGGGAGAGGCCACAACAGTGAGAGGCCCGCATACTGAAAAAAAAAAAAAAAAAAAAAAAAGTTTATTTCTTGTCAAGATAACCCAGAAATTCTAAAACCATAAAGGCGTCATGTGATTTAAATTTCTAAATAATTCTTATAGAAGTTCAGAGGTGGGAAAAATAAAAGATGACCGAAATTAGTAAAGAAAGCTTCACCATCCTGATCTGAACTATAGATGTGATGGGCTTAGACGAGAATAACATGTATAAACACTGTGTGAAGCTTGAGCGTAATATGTACAGGGTTAAGTAAGCACACGATACCTTAGGAACTGAACAGAAGAAATATGTAGGGCAGAGAAGATTGAATAAAGGCTAGTTCAGATTTCTGCAATTTCTGAATATCAGTCTAAGGAGATATTTCATAAGTAGTTACACAAGTTCCAAGATGAAATCAGGGCTTTAGAATTTCAATAAACTTTTAAAAAGTAGAGAACGGTTTGGAAGGAAAAGATGATGGAGGAAGAAATACCATTCAAATGTGAATCTATTAGAGAAATCAAGGTATGTAATCATGGAGAAGAAAGAAAAAAGAAAGGGACGTTACATGAGAATAAATTCATTGGGAAAATAAGCAGAATAGTTTACTACACATAATCAAGAAAATGAATAAAGCCTATAAGGAGGAAACTAAAGAAAAAAAGTCAAATTAACATTAATAATGATATTATTTACTGAATGAATTAGCTATAGTTATAATAACATGAATTAGTTATTAAAAATTATCAATGTACTTGAAGAAATGGAATTATAAAAGGAAAGTAAATTTGGAAAGGATAATAAACTCTCAAAACTGCTAGGAGGATCAATATACAGAGGATATGAATAGAAAGATTTTCAGTAATAAATGACAATATACCAAATTTCTAACAACTTCAAACTCTGAACTAATTTTTATATTGCTACAACGATAGATATCACTATAACATGAGTGGGTTGTTTCCAATTTTCTCTATGAAGTAACATGGGGTGTGGAAAATAGGTTTCATTTGAAGTCAGAATACTTTAGAGAAAAGTTGTAGTTTACTAGCTTTATTACTTTCATGTAATCATAAAATTTGGTCTTGTTTTTTTCTCTGCATATATATGATTATAATATATTTGTTGTCAAAATCCAATAAGATAAGGAATGCATTTGAAAATACTTTTAAAGCCAAGTTATAAAATATACTCAGCACTATAATCATTATTGATATTTTTACTGTTTAACTTTTTAAAATATAATTTTATAAGCTACAGAAGTATAGGTGACTAATGGATCAAACCAAGAAAATAATTTATAACTTAAAATGTAACTTGATAGTAGATATGAAGTACTGAAAAGCCTGATAATTGGTATATTTGAAAAATCTCTTAAGATAGTTTATTATTAACATGAGGTAAATTGGTCTACAGTTTCATGATGCTTTAATCTAAAAAAATACACTTGACTTTTTAAGAAGACTCAGTAACTCTTGAGATTACATGACTTAAATTAGAAATTAGTGTGACTAAAATTCACTCTATATTATGAAAAACATATCACTGTCATACATTTTAAATGTATAACCGTGATTGATTAAAGTAGCCATAGCTGGTACTACTTCACTGCTACCTGTTCTCTGAAGTATTGATTTAGTTGATGTGCATAATAATTTGATACCCTGTTAAATCATATTGTACAAATAATGAGCCATGCTCTATAAACATAAAGTTAGAAATGATGTTATATTTTTAATACCAGTAAGTCCCCTACATACGAATGAGTTCTGTTCCGAGAGTGTGTTCATAAGTCCAATTTGTTCGTAAGTCCAACACAGTTAGCCTAGGTACCCAACTAACACAATCGGCTATATAGTACTGTACTGTAATAGGTTTATAATACTTTTCACACAAATAATACATAAAAAACAAACCCAAAAAAATAAATAAAACATTTTTAATCGTACAGTATGATACCTTGAAAAGTACAGTAGTCCAGTACAACAGCCGGAATACAGGGGCTGGCATCGAGTGAACAGGCAAGAAGAGTTACTGACTGGAGCGGGGAGAGGAGGTGGGAGATGGTAGAACTGAAGGATCGTCAGCAATAGGAGACGGAGGGCAAGATGCAATTTCACTCACGCCTGACGTGGATGGCAGAGGTTCTGGTCCCTTGCTGGATTCAATTCTGTCTACCCTCTTGGAAAAACGATCCAGTGATGTCTGGGTAGTAGCTCTTTTTATCTCATCATAGATGACACGGTAGCACTGGATTGCATTCTGAACGGCTGCTGCAACCTTCGTGTACCATTCTACATTCGAGTCCTCTGCCTCAAAAACTAACTGTGCCTCCTCAAATAAAGAAAATCCCCCTGCCATTTCCTGTGTTGTGAATCTCTTCAGTTCTTCAGTTATATCTTCTTCCTCTTGTCGCTCCACTCTCGGTTATTTTCACTTTTGTTTCCATCGCTATCGCTTGGTTCTTAAAAGCACCAGCTACACACTGCTGCTTTTACGCTTGCTTCTGGACATCCTGGGCTTGAAATAAAGATACTATATACTACACTCTATACAGTACTGTGTAGTAAAGTACACAAAAGCACAACCACTTGTAGAGGATGCACGCATGTGACAATGTACGCCAGACACGAGAACTAACTTATGTGATTGGACATGCTAACGCACGTTCGCATCTTTGAAAGTTTGCAACTTGAAGGTTTGTATGTAGGGGGCTTACTGTATAAATGATATTTTATTTTTATATATTGAAAACCTTTACATCATAAAGGTTTGCATTATATTTGATCTAGAATTAAACATGTTGGGATGTTTTCTCTGACCTTTGGGTTTGATTAAATTCTGTCCAGAGGCAGGGTGGAAGACCTGTGGCTTTTCAGTTAATTATTTTTGGGGGTGTCAGCATATCACCCCTATAAGCCAGGTTGTTGGTGTCCAATTACTAACCATTTATCACAGGTGAAGGCGATGGGGGTTGTCCCTTGAAAATTTATCGACATCTGGCAAGCTTAATTTTTGAAAGATACTATATATTAATCTAAGTATTATATATTATTTGGTTCTAGTTATTTCACTCTATGATATATTACTTCCATTTTATAAAAGGAGAGCTTTGGGCCACCTCTTATTGGGTCCTGCGTTAGTGTAGTCTAGCCTGCTGTAATAGAGATTGAGTAGTACAGAATGCAAATTGCTTATTCCAGTTACTATGTTTTCTATAATGCCCAATATAGAATGCAGAATATTTTATGCCCAATGCAGAATATTTTTTATTCTGTGTACATTTAGCCTCAGACTGAGAGAGTTTTTAGTTCAAAGCTTGGTGATGTGGAGCTCTTTCCATTGATAGGGTCACACACAAAGAGACAGAAAGCATGTTTAGCCAATACATTAAGTTCCTTAAAATCACTTTATGTACAGATAGGAACTGATAGGAGTGGTGTTTGAATTGCTTACTTAACATGGTCAAATGCTTGATATTGTGAAGTATTCTGAGTTGGCGTTGTGAATGATCCCAATCAAAGACCTTAGATGTTCTGGTTGGTAAATGAATGAAAGAATAAATATAGGGGGGAGTAATAGGGGGAGTACTTTCATTATCCAAATATTTCTCACAGCCTTTGTACTTTCTGTGTTTTACCATTGGGTAGAACCAATCTGTTATATTTTCCTTCAAAACTGAAGTTGTACCTCTTCTTACCTCCTGATGCCTATACTTTAACTACCATTTTGGATGTTTAGACTTTTTTTTTTTTTTTTTTTTTGTGGTATGCGGGCCTCTCACTGTTGTGGCCTCTCCCGTTGCGGAGCACAGGCTCCGGGCGCGCAGGCTCAGCGGCCATGGCTCACGGGCCCAGCCGCTCCGCGGCATGTGGGATCTTCCCGGAACGGGGTACGAACCCGTGTCCCCTGCATCAGTAGGCGGACTCTCAACCACTGCGCCACCAGGGAATCCCTAGACTTTTTTTTTTTCTTTAGCAGTCTTTATCCTTTTTGTTTCAAGTGTGTGGTAGCTTATTAAGTTGCTTGTTTTACTTCTTAAAAGATGAGATATATAAAATGAGTAAAAGAGATGAAAAGAGGGACTGAAAGAGACTGATGCCAGGCAGAGTTTTTGAGGAAAGCATCAATTGTCAGAGTGAGAGAAATGTAATTATAGAGGGAGTGATTTCAAGATTTTTGTTTGCTTGTGTTCTAATTTCAGAAGATTGTTTTCCTTAAAATTATGTTTTAAGAATTTAATTGCATGCTGAGTGTAGAGTAGGTTGGGAAGGAGAGACAGAAAATATAAAATGGCCATGCACTGCAATTTCTACAATGGTGTAGGTGAAAAGCTGTGTGACTGATAATAATGGAAAGAGAGGGTGGCTGGAGAAATACTCTGAAAAGAAAGGTGTGTGTAGAGGTTGGACCTTAGGAGAAAATGATGAACATACACAGATGTTCACAAAATCTAAGCCAATTCTGCATTGATGAAATCATGAATAATGGGAAGGGATGCTACTAAAGGAAACAAAAAGGAGTAGTTACTTTACTGATCATCTATTATTTATTTCTTAAGGGTAGTCTCAAAATTAAAGAAATTTTTCTATGAAAATTTATTTTATAATTTTTCTTATGTTTAAGATGATTACATTTGTCCAGTGATCCATTGTAAATAGAAACTTTTGTGTCATTATACATGAAGAAGAATTCTGAGAATGAGTTAATATGCAAGCATCTAAATCATGCTGAGTGCAGATTCATATCTTGATAAATGATGTCAATTAGTTCCATTTAAATTATATGTTCTATTCAAAAGGTATATTTTATTGCCATATCTCTGTCCTGTACCTTATATTTTTATGTACAAATGTCTACTTAACTTCATTTTGATATTATAACCATATCAAAAGATGTCAAAAATCAAACCATTTATTCTCCCACCTCAGTTATTCTTTTCTAGTGTGTTTTAGACTTGTAAACAGCACTCAGTTTCTCACACCAAAATATTAAACTAACTATCCACTCCTTTTGAAGTATAGTTGATTTACTATATATATTAGTTTCATGTGTAAAGTATAGCAATTCAGTATTTTTACAGATTATTAAAAGTTATTGCAAGATAATGGCTATAATTCCTTGTGCTATACAATATATCCTTGTTGTTTATATATTTTATACACAGTAGTTTGTATCTTTTAATCTCATACTCCTAATTTTCCCCTCCACCCTTCCCTGTCCTCTTTGGTAACCACTAATTTGTTTTCTGTATCTGAGAGTTTATTTCTGTTTTGCATATACACTCATTTGTATTATTTTTTAGATTCCACATATAAGTGATAAACATACACTATCTGTTTTTGTCTGACTTATTTCACTAAGCATAATATCCTCTAGGTCCATCCATGTTGCTGCAAATAGCATTATTTCATTCTTTTTTATGACTGAGTAATATTCCGTTGTGTTTACGTACCACATCTTCTTTATTCTTCTGTGGATGCGCATTTGGTTTGCCTCCATATCTTGACTCTTTTAAATAGTGCTGCTGTGAACATTGGGGTGCGTGTATCTTTTTGAAATAGTGTTTTCATCTTTTCTGGATATATACCTGGGAGTGGAATTGCTGCATCATATGGTAGTTCTATTTTTAGTTTTTTGAGGAACCCCCATACTGTTTGTCACAGTGGCTACACCAATTTACATTCCCACCAACACTGTGCAAGGGTTCTGTTTTCTCCACATCCTCTCTGACATTTGTTATTTGAAGGCTTTTTGATGATAGCCATTCCGTCTGGTGTGAGGTGATACCTCATTGTGATTTTGATTTGCATTTCCCTGGTAGCTAGTGATGTTGAGCATCTTTTCATGGGACTGTTAGCCAGCTGAGCCAGCTGTATGTCTTCTTTAGAAAAATGTCTATTCAGGTCTTCTGCCCATTTTTTGATTGAGGTTTTTTTTGTTTGTTTGTTTTTGTTTTTACTGTCACAAAAACAGACATTTAGATCAATGGAATAGAACAGAAATCCCAGAAATAAACCCATGCACCTATGGTCAATTAATATACTACAAAAAGAGGTAAAAATATACAATGGAGACGAGACAGACTCTTCAACAAGTGGTTCTGGGAAAACTGGACAACTACATGTAAAAGAATGAAACTAGAACACTACCTAACACCGTACACAAAAATAAACTCAAAATGGATTAAAGACCTAAATGTAAGACCAGAAACCAAAAAACTCCTAGAAGAGGATGTAGGCACAGCACTCTGACATAAACCAGAGCAATATTTTCTGGATCTAAGACAAAAGAAATAAAAAGAAAAATAAATAAATGGGGCCTAATTAAAGTTAAAAGGTTTTAAACAGCAAAGAAAACCAATGACAAAATGAAAAGGCATCCTATGGAATGGGAGAAAATATTTGCAAATGATATGACCTACAAGGGGTTAATGCAAAAACTATTAATAAATGAACAGTTCCATTCTTTCATACTGAACAACTAGTCCGTAAATCCTATTGGACCTAACTTCATAGTATACCCTACATCCACTAACTTCACATATCCTTCAAAATTACTACTCTAGTCCATCATCTTTTACCCAAATAAATTCAATAGTCTTTTATTCCTCATTAGACTCTTGTCTCTTATAGTTTATTCTACACAAAGAAGCAAATGTTTCTTTTAATATGGAATTCAGCGCATGTCACTCTCATTAAAACTCTCCGGTGGCTTCCCATAACAACTGTGAGGTAGGACTGTTTGATAGAAACACTTGGTTGTTTTAGTTTCTCTAACTTTATTGTTTTAGTTTCTCCAACTACAATCCTTTTTGGATGTATTGTAGGATGCAGACAATGATATGACAACTGGTACACATATCTCTGAGGAAGTATATACAATGGTATGATTAAAAGCAATTATCAATATAACTTTTTTAGTGAGATGCTTCATAAGCATTAAAAAATAAGACATATATTACATAAAGAGCAACTTTAAGTATGCATAATTTTTAAATCTTATGTTAAATTATTCGAAAGGATATAAATGTCCCACAAGAGTGCTAGTGCACAAATACATATTCTAAGATAGAAAATTGTACATAAAAATTTGCCTGGACCAAGGAAGCACTCTTTAAAAATCTGAACGTTGTAGTACTTCATATAGCATATAACAAATTTGTAGAACTTAGTATACAAGGATGGTAGTAGAAATATAGGTGTTTATAAAAATAGTATAGATAATTTTTGAATGTCAGAGACAGGTATTAGCTTATTAATAAAGTTAGAATATACCTATACTTTAAGATGAATGTTAGGAAGGCCAACATGACATTTTATAATGATGAAATCCTGGAACAGATGTAGTGTAGTTGTGATCATCAATTCCATGTCCCTAAAATCAAGGGGAAAGATTCAATATTTGAGCAATAATTCAATGTAAACCAGTCCAGATTCTTTTTATATCCTGAAAGCAGCATTTTTGATTTTCATGAATGATTACACCCGGGAAATTGCACCTGCCTTAATAATCTGCTCAACATTTTACTTGGGGTAGATTTTCCCTTACAGAAAACAACCATTAAAATTTCTCTTCCCTCTGCCAACATTTAAACAATTGTCAAGAATGATATAGAAATACAGAAGGGCCTACACCAAGTAATACATGAAAAACAGAGTCAAAATAAAGTATGTACATTGACAGCAAGTGCATTGGTATACTCTGCACCATGTAATGCAAGAGAGTTTACAGCTGGTGATGTTGAACTCATTTAGTTCCT
This sequence comes from Phocoena phocoena, assembly GCF_963924675.1. Taxonomy (NCBI): domain Eukaryota; kingdom Metazoa; phylum Chordata; class Mammalia; order Artiodactyla; family Phocoenidae; genus Phocoena; species Phocoena phocoena. Next base: position 114,965,233 of record NC_089223.1, read on the forward strand.
GTGGATTTACTTTATTAGACCTTTTGAAGGCCCTAGAAATCTGCACTTTTAACAAGAGTCCCAGAAGAATGTAAGTTTTGATCAAAGGTATGCTTTGGAAAAGCAATTTTAACCTTCCCATATTTTATGTCACATTACATATAAAATAAAATTGTATCATATAATTGAACAAAAAGTAATTTATTAATACAGAGTATTAATGGATATCTAAATAAAATATTTTAAAATGAATAAAATCATATGTATATAGTTATATTCATAAAGAGATGCATGCTAACCATGCTACACAACGAGAAACATTATAATGGCAAATCAAAACAAAAATGAAGATAATCCTCTGACTTTCCATGTTTCATCAAGCATTGAGACCCGCCGATCTTTTAGTCTTTTTCTTGTATATTGTTCTGCATCCTCATTCTCTCTGCATCTGATTGGATACCTGGATTTTATTTCATTTTCTGTGTGACATTCTCTACAGATATTTATCACTGGCTGCTGATTTCAGGATTGAACATCCTTAGAGTTGTCCATTGTTAGTACTTATGTAGGAGTGAGAAATTTCTCACTCAACAGAGTATTATTTATTTTCTCTTTGAAAGAAAATGGGAGCATAAAAATTTAGGAAGAGACACAACTACACTAGGTTACAGAAAAATTGTTAAAATAATTGAGAACCTTCGTAATTTACAGTCATGATACTGTTGCAACTTTTGGTGCTTACATCAGAGTAGAGTAGAATCATTTGCTTTTATCATTGAAACAAACAAATTAAAAGGGAAGAAGGTATAGTTACCTTGTCCTCTGTTCTCCTTGAGTATGAATATCCTGAGATCAGTGACTATTTATTAGCCATTTCTTTATTTTTAAATACCTCAAATATTTTGGCTAAATAAATGAAAAAAAAACCCCAACAAAAATAATATCACTTCCTCGTGGCCACCAATGTTAGATGTGTTTAGTTATTACAGCAATGTCAGATAAAATGATAAGTATGTTCTACAGAATAAAAGTGGCATCTTAGTGATTTTAAAAATGCATATTTACATTTGCAGTGATAGACCTATTGGAAACAGCAAGCCCAGTTTTCTGTGAAAATGAAACATTCAGTAGGAAAAGTTTATTAAAGAATTTAGTTGACAGATTACTTTTATAACATTTGTTCTTTGTGAGAAACATTTATATGGCTATGTTTCTAAAATCTATAAACTGATATTCTCACACCGAATTAAAATGAGCAAGACAGATTGGTTTTTGTACACAATAGCATTTTTATGGGCTCTCATTTCTTCATAGACCACTTAGCTGTAAATAATCCATGCAAATAGCAATTAGACCTTTCCTGGTTTATGCATATAAACATAATGGTTATTCAAAGAACATGGAAATGTTTCAAGCAATTTTCTGTATAAAATATGCATGTTTAAAACCATATGTTTGAAAGGCTTAGTAAATGGTTTTGAAATGAACTACAAGAGAATTAATTCATAATGGTGAATTTCCGTAGGTATCTTTCTCGCGCAGAATCAGGTCATTAACCTCCACATATTGTAGCAGACAAGACAAAAAACTTTTGAATTTTCTTTTATTATCTTGAAGAATTATATTGTTAAATGTTTAAAGTTTTTCTTCTTAGTTATGAATAGGGATGTGTAAAAAAGATGTTCTCTTAACCACAGTGTGGTTATAGAAATTAAGAAATTAACATTGATACAGTACTAGTATCTCATTTGATGACCCGATTAAAATTTTAACCATTGTCCCACTAGCATTATTTACAGAAAAAAAATCTGGTCCTGCATCCAATCTGGAATTTTACCTTGAATTTAATTATGTTTTATGTTAATACGTTCTGATAGTTCCTCAGTATTTTCTTGTCTTCAATATCGTTTATATTTTGTGGGATGTCCTTCAATTTATGTTTGTCTGATGATTCTTTATGGTTAGGTTCAGGTTAGGCATTTCTGACAGGAATACCAAAGATGTAATGTTTTATCCTTTTATGAACATGATCACAGGGAGAACATAAGTTCTATATATGTTCTATTACTGGTGATAACTTAGTTTACGTGTTGCCTTTCTAACTTCTGCTTTATAATGTTTCTGTCTTTCTAACTAGTAAGTCTTTTGGGTAGGTACTGTCCTGAAAATATAACCAAGATTCAAGCTTTATTTTGGCCTTGCAAGGGAGCATCAACAAATATGTCTAGGATGATTTTATGTCCCTTGTACAATTAACCACAAAGACATTAAGACTTATGCTGGGTAGACTGAGGGCAGAGTTAGCGCAGCAAGTGATCTTCCGTAACAGGAGTACAGGCAGAATTTGATGACAGATACAGGTGAGTTGGAATATTTTCTGGAAGAAAATGAGTCTCTTTCTTCTGTCAGTCTCTGTATTTTCTGTAAAATAGATGGCAGCTTGATTAAAGAGTAGAGATGTCAGAGATTTGATGAGAAAATGGTCATCCTAGAGATTTTTGAGAGTTCATTGATTAGAGAAAAATTAATAGGACTGCCTAGAAGAAATAATTGAGATGGATAAGCATCTCAGTTCACTTAGAATAAAAAGAGTGAGCATAGCTGTTTTATTTTTTCTCCAGTCACATTTTTCTCCTTGGGTGCGTTTACTGAGTATGGAATAATCTATAGTTGAACCTTGAACCACACGGGTTTGAACTGCGAGGGTCCATTCATGCATGGCTTTTTCAATAGTAAATACAGTACTACATGATTCATGGTTGTCTGAAACCACGAATGTGGAATCTGGGATATGAAGGGCCCACTATGGGACTTGGCTATCCATTGATGTTGTATCCCTGGCGGGTCCTGGAATCAGTCAATCCCCTGTGGATACTGAGGATGACTGTAATTTCAACCAGAGATAGAAATTTGACAGCCAAGTTTTAAAAATGTAGAGAGGAACGAGAGAATAATGAGAAAGGGAGGAAAAGATAGGTGTAAATTTTATTGGTAATGTCAATAAATTTGATGAAAGTAGTGGTGGCATGATATCCAGAGTGAGAATACAGGAATAAGTCATTTTGAAAAATGGAAGGTAATTAGTAGTGAAATGTTTAAAATAATAATCTTGGAGGTGATACAGTTGTTGATAGCAAACATATATATATATGTATATATATAAAATATGTATATATGTGTATATAATATGTATGTACATGTATACAGTCAGACATACATATATACACAATACGCACACACTAGTATGTGTCAGTAGGACAGTACAAATAAATAATACGGGATGTGAATAGTCTGATGGCATTTTTTTTTTTTTTTTTGCGGTACGCAGGCCTCTCACTGTTGTGGCCTCTCCCGTTGCGGAGCAAGGCTCCGGATGCACAGGCTCAGCGGCCATGGCTCACGGGCCCAGCTGCTCCGCAGCATGTGGGATCTTCCCGGGCCGGGGCATGAACCCGTGTCCCCTGGATCAGCAGGTGGACTCTCAACCACTGCGCCACCAGGGCAGCCCAGTCTGATGGCATTTTGATTTTTATTGGAGAAGAAGTAAAAAAAAAATAAGGAGGCACTGTCTATGAGGATAAAAAGGAAATATGAAGGAAACCAACCTCACCAACACACCTGCAGGTCTTGTGGTCAGTGGAATAAAGGAAAACACTAATATTTGATAGGACTTCAGGAGCAGCACTGTGCTGAAGGTATAAACAAAATTACTATGCTATTATTCTCATTTATCATAGTCCTTACTCCATTTTGATAGAATATCTGTTGAAAGTCTTCTGTTTGGAACAAGGAAAAATTCTTTTGCTACTATGTAGCTTGAAGATAGTCACCCCTGCTAAAGCTAGCAGCAGTCTGTTTATCCCTTGGCCACTGTTCTTTCTCCCATCCCACGTCGACATAATAATAGCATTGCACTATTGCCATTCTGAATACAATAACCTATAAATCTAAAAGAGAGATATTTAAAAATGCTAATAATTTAGAGAATATATAGTAAATAAAATGAGTTATTTTAATGACACTATAATTGTCAGAATTCAGTTGCACTGTATGAAATATATGAAGGAGGAATGAGAGGAGAAAAATAATGTATCTATACTAATGCGTCTTAGTGAAGATTACTACTGTTCATCAGTAGCAGCATGGAGAATTGGGATTGTGGACTACTAGGTAGCAATGCAAGAATAACCTACAGCTATATTCACAACATGGATAAACGTCACAAACTTTCATAAGGAAAAGTACACAAGTCATAAGATGCAGCCTGGTGAATTATTATACAGTGATCTCACAGATCAAGAAGTAATAAGTATAAAAGATAATAGAATTAGCTCAAATTAAATCTGTAATGAAATAACACATTTTCCCAGTGATATCAGAAAGACAGAGACAGTTGGTGAAGACAAAGTTGGGGAAATAGGTAATCCCACATAATTTATTTGGAGATATATTTTGTTTAAATGAATGATAATGAGTACGCTAGTCACTAGCTACCATTTCTTTAAAGGCTACTAGCCTAAGACTCAGCAAACCCATTTCTGAAAATGTATCTTATATTTCCACATGTTAGTTACGTAATAGCAAAATGTAAAACAAACTTCATATCCATTTATAGTGTGATAATTGAATAAATCATCACGTGTGCATGGAAAATCAAATGGCTCTCAAGATACACATATAAAACATGAATACTTTGTACTTTATAAAATATATATAGCATATTGAAGTGAATCGTGTTGTACTCTTTGAAATTTGATGGATTATGTATTATTGTTTCCTTGTTCAGTAATGGATGATTTAACTTGCTTTTTCTTTATTTCCAAAGAGCATGCTGTTGGATTTGTCAAATCATTAATTTTTATCTATCCTAATGTATTAATGTATTTTATATAAGTACTCCCTTTCTTTTGTTTAGATTAATACCTCATTTATACCTTTCCTCCAATTTTCTGAGTTGTCTATTAATTTTCTTTATTTCATATTCAATACTTATATGAATTTGTCTAAGTCCAATTTAATCATATTGCATAAATGTATATGTATATAAATATAATTTTCATCACAGTAATTTTTCAAAATAATCTTATATCTAATTTGAAATCACCTTTAATCTACAATTCTTGAGTCAAAAAACTATGACAAGTCAAATCTGGCCCATTGTGAGCCAAATACAGTCATTCTGGTTTGGTTATGCGTTGTCCCTGGCTGCACTCATGCTACCATTGCAGAAAGGAGTAGTTACAACAGAGACTTTCTGGCGCTCAAGCTGAAGTGTTTACTCTCTGGTTCTATACAGGAAAAGTTTGCCAATACTTGAATATGAGAAAATATCAGTATTGGTAAAAATCCTTTATAGTTATGAAAAACATTTTTTTAGCTTCTTCAAGACCTATTTCTTAACACAATAAAAAAAACTTAAAGGAAATATTGCAATTATTGAATTTAGAGTAACTTTTATATAACAAAGGAGTAGAAAATAATTCAGGTTTTTTTTTGTTGTTGGGGAATTTTTTTACCAGCTTCTTTGGGATATAATTGACATATAGCATTGTATAAGCTGCAGGCACACAACAGGTTGATGTGTTGATTTTATACACTTATATATTGCAAAATGATTACCGCTACAGTTAGCTAATACTTACATCATGCCATGTAATTACCATTTCTTTTTTGTGGTGAGAACATTTAAGATCTGATCTCTTAGAAATTTTCAAATGTATAATACAGTATTTTTAAATACAGTTGACCCTTGAACAAGACAGATTTGAACTGCATGGGTCCCCTTATACTTGGATTTTTTCAACAGTTAAATATTACAGTAGTACATGATCCTTGGTTGGTTGAATCTAAGGATGCAGAACTGAAAATATGGAGGAACCCAAAATATGGAGGGTCAACTATAAGTTATATACAGATTTTCAACTGTGCAGAGGACCAGCACCCCTAACCCCCGTGTTATTCAAGGGTCAACTGTACAATTATTATCCTGTACATTAGATCCCCAGAATGTATTCATCTTATAGCTGGAAGTTTGTACTCTTGGACCAACATCTCCATTTTTTGCCTCTAGCACCACCATTCTACTCTGTCTCTATGAGTTCAGCATTTTTAAGTTCCACATGTAAGTGATACCATAAAGTATTTGTCTCTATTTGTCTGGCTTATTTCACTAAGCATATTGCCCTCCATCCCATGTAGTCACAAACAGCAGGATATCCTTTCTCGTGGCTGAATGCTATGTATGTGTGTGTATATATAGAAAAAAGGGAATATATATATATATATATATATATATATGTTCCCTTCTTTCCACATCCTCACTGATACTTGTTTTCTCTTGACTTTTTTATGACAACCATTCTAACATGTGTGAGGTGAGATCTCACTATGGGTTTCCCTAATGATTAGTGATGTTGAGCACATTTTCACATACCTGTTCTTCCTTCTCAAGATTGCTTTGGCTATTTGGGATCTTTTGTGGTTCCATACTAATTTTAGGATTTTGTTTTTCTATATCTGTGAAATATACCATTGGAATTTTGATAGGAATTCAATTGAATCTATAGATCACTTTGGGTAATATGAGCATTTAAATTGCAAGGAGAATAAAACATGAAATTGACTATCAAGAGACCTAATTTGTAATTTGGAAAAAAGTTTTAATTGAGAAATATTAGCCTTTTTAGGCCTCTTTTTCTTCTACAATTTAAAATAGAGTAAAATTTAAAATAGAGAGTTTTGAGTTTGAGAGCCTTTGGAGTTCTTGAACGAACTGCATTAGTGTCAACTGAGAGCATGCAAGAAATGCACATTTTTGGACCCTACTCCAATTCAACTGAAATAGCATTACAGGGGTGAAGCCCCAAAATCTGTATCTGTATTTTAGCAACTCCTAGGTGATTCTTATGTTGCTAAAATGTGAAAAGAACTAAATAAAATAATTCCAAAATTTATATATAGTAGGTAATATATATAATAGATAACATACATATGTATATATGTATAAATATATACAAATATAGTACATATACAAATATATATACTATATATGTTTACAAATATATAGTATATATACTATATATAGTATATATACAAATATAGTATATATCTTATATACTAGGTATATATAGTATATATACAAATATAGCATGTAGTATATCTTGTAACATCATAAAAGGAATGAACAGTTTATTATGTTTACTTAAATTTCTTAACTTTCTTACTGATGTTCTAAAATGTTGATAAATATTCTATAATTTATTTTGCTGATCATTTTAATTCTATGAGTTATATATTAATGAAACAAGAAAATATAACAAATATTCCCTATAAATGTTATTAGTGGTACCTAACCAGAAACATGTCTCCAACATAAAAGCAAATGGGGCGGGGGAAGGGTGAGCTGTGACAAAGCGAGAGAGAGGCATGGACATATATGACCAAACGTAAGGTAGATAGCTAGTGGGAAGCAGCCACATAGCACAGGGAGATCGGCTCGGTGCTTTGTGACCTCCTGGAGGGGTGGGAGGGAGGGAGATGCAAGAGGGAAGAGATATGGAAACATATGTATATGTATAACTGATTCACTTTGTTATAAAGCAGAAACTAACACACCATTGTAAAGCAATTATACCCCAATAAAGATGTAAAAAAAAAAAAAAAGGTAGCTGATATACACCAATCTTGTATTAAATAGGCTACACTTCATATGCTATGAACTCTTTTAATTCTATTTTAAGCAAATTTTTATTAAATACCTACTATATGCCTGCATTGCTCTATATGATGAAGACACAGCAATGATCACAACAATGGAATTCCTACTTTCAAGTTTTCAGAATTTTCCATGAAATATAATAATGGTGACTTTGCATCCACTTCTTACCTCATCTCAGAAACTGGGATATTACATAGTATGCACAGTTATTACTTGCTTGTCATCTGGACCCTTCCTAATATATTTTTAAGAGTTCACTTTTGAGGTATAATTAACTAAATTGAAATAAACACATTCTTAGTGAACAGTTTTTACATTGTATAACCACTTATGTAATTTCTAACACAATATGTAGACGTTTCAATCTCCACAAGCCCCAAACCCAGGCAACCACTGACATGATCTCCATCACCATACATTGAAGAAGTTGACACTTCTAGAGCATATTGTCTTTCATGTCAACAATAAGCATTTTGTGTGTGTGTGTCTGGTCACTTTAACTCAACAAGTTTTTACTTTTTTTTTTAGATTGGTTCTTTTTATTGCAGACTTGCTGACTGGTATTCCATTGTATGACTATTCCACAATGAGACTGTCCATTCACTTATCAATGGACCCTTGAGTATTTTTTATGCTTTAGCCACTATGAATAAAATTGATTTAAACATTTATTTAAAAGACTTTGTGTATAAATGTATTTTCATTTCTCATAAGTGACCATCTACGAGTGAAATTTTTTGGTCATATGGTAAATGTATCCTTAATTGCATCTCCTTTAATACTCATTGACTCCAAGTCCATTTTTTTGGTATTTATATAGCCACACCAGTATTTTTTTGGTTTTTTACCTACTGTCTGTGTGATATATGTTTATCCATTCCTTAGTTTTTAATTTATTTGTGTTTTAAAATTTTAAGTGCATCTTATGGAGGCTTGTATTTGGGTCTTTTTATTTATCCAGGCTTGCAATCTTAGCTCTTTAATTAGTGTGAATAATTCATTTATATTTAATGTAATTATTGATATGGTTTTTGTGCTGGGGATCCCCAAGACCACACCCATGTTTGATGATTTTCAAGAGGACTCAGAATTTAGCCATACTCATGGTTATAATTTATTACAATAGAAATATACACAGCAAAATCAACAAAGGGAATAAGTTCATGAGGCAAATCTGGAGGAAACTAGGTACAAGCTTATGAAGAGTCTTCTCCCACTGGAGTCACACAGGCATGCTTAATCCCTTCAGCAAAAATTGTGACAGCATATAGTGTAGTGACTCATGCCATGGTTGTTATAAGAGGCTAGTCATGTAATCACCCTCTGCCTAGCATGTACAAAATATGAGACTTCCAGAAGAAAGTACGGTGCTCAGTATAAGCCACATTGCTTTTACAAACGTTTTAGGCACAGTGAGCTATGTTTATCAGCTCTGAGAATGGTGGGAACCCTCCCAAAATCCAAGTTCCCAGATGCCAGGTAAAGGCCAACCTTGCAGGGGGTTCCTTTTAAGGACAGCAGTCTCAAGTCTGCTATCTTAATCCTTTTTTTATACAGTCCATACCTTTGGCACTCAGTCAAGTTATCTTTACAGGAAAATCATTATCAGTAGGATCCCATGTAGATCAATCTGCATATTGATCTCATTTATGTCCATCAGGATTCCTGGACTTTGTTAAAACAAATCTCATTAAATATAAAGGTCTCCCTTAGAAAGTCCAATGACTGCCTCTTTAGCTTCTACATTAAACTTTTTAGCCTGGCCTGAGGTTATCAGTCACAGCAACACTGACCAGTGTGTTAAAGCTGACCTGAAAGCCATCCAGGGCTGAGGCCATGCCATGGTTGTCAGAAAACATGCAGGAGAAGTACAGTCTAGAGATAACACATGGTACACTCTAGGAACAAAGACTTTACCATGGTCAGAACACCGCAACAGGCCATACACTTGTTAGGCAGCACAGGTAGTCTAACCCATGTTAGCCCTGCTAACCTATGGTTCTCAGTCTAGACCAAGTAATTTTGGAGAGGATTAGAGGGGTTGCCTGAAGGCAGTCAGTTTAAAGTCTGGCTTATCCATAATACCAGTTCATCTACCTCACCAGCGTGGACGGCATCTGAAGGTGTGCTGTGTGTAAATTTGAGGAGCTAGGGACACTGCCTGTTGTCTCATAGTCAGCACTGCCAGGTATGATCTTGGACTCAGTTTCATCTGAAAGAGCTTGCAGAACTTTGGAAAGGCAGCATAGGGAATTCTCCTTGAGGAAGAGGAGAAAGCTTCCAGGAACAGTTCTGAAAAACAAAGATTATTAATGTCTTACTGCTTCTCTTACGTCTTCCCTAGTTATATTTACTCATAGTATATAAAATCAGTGTGTCCCATTTAGCATAAAGAACTACATTTTTTCCCAATCATTCTTTGGGGGGCATGAATTTAAAAGTAAATTAGGGTTAGTCTCTTTGTTTTTTTTTTCAAAAAAGGAAGTTCATGTGAGAAGGCTTAAAGTGAGATAGTCCTTGGCATGTGTAAGGACATGAAATAAAGTTAGTACGTCTGTAAAATAGGTTAGGAGTATGGTGATAGCAGATGTTCTCTAGGGACTGTCCTAGACATAGTTCAAATTTTTAGGCAGGGCCTTTACTCTTTGTAGCTTCTGTTCTAGTAGCACATATCTATGATATTAGCTTTAATCATTGAATGGATTTGTGATGCCTCCTAGCCTGTACATCAATACTAACGCTCCAGTTTATTTTTCTTCTACTAAATTGTCCAACATTATGCTACTCTTAGTGGATTACAGCATGCTGGAATGTCAGGTCATTTTACAGCAATATCTGAAACAGCTAAGTGCATTTGTAATCTTCCTTAGGGAAGACTAAATACTCAAAAACTCAGAAATTTCAGTGGCTTTATAATAATGACATTTTTCATTTATGTTATCTTTTGGCAGCTGGGAATAAGCTGCAGCTCTCTTCTGCTATGTTCAACTGATCCATGTGTCTTCTTAAATCTTCACTCTTAGTCCTGGCTAAAGGAGTAGTAGTTACAAGTGTAATACAAAAAAGCAAGAGAAAAGGCAGAAACGTACCATAATTCTAAATTTGCTGTATTTATCACCTCTGCTCCCATGCCATTGACCAAATCACGTCATATGCCCAAGCTCAACATTAATGTAGAAAGGAAGTTTACTCTTTCCACTGGAGGAAGCTGTATCACATGACAGCGTGAGCCAGGAAGCTCAATCCTTTTGTGGAAACTGTGAGTGAACAAATGGAAATAATAATACAAGCCACTGTACTGTCATTAATTCAATATTTACTATTTCCGTATGATGGTCCAAATGATTTCCATATGTTAAGAGGGGTTTTTCACCTTGTTTCAGATGAAAGTATAATTTAATCTAAATATTCCTGAATAATTTGATCATGGAACTCAATTAGTTTAATTTGTGCCTGAGTTTCTTATTTATATCAATCTTCAGCAATTTATATTATAAAAGGATGTACTCATAAACCACTTAGAGATTTCAGTATAATCTCCAATATATGTATATGTGTGTATATATAAATATATATATATATTTAAATCCCTACAATTACATATAATATTTGCTTGATTCACTAGTTCATTTACACACACACACACACAGACACACCCCCACACACACATACATTCTCTCTCTCATGCATATATACTCATTGTAAAATCATTTAGCCACATCAATGGTGATATGATGTAATTGTATCTATGGGAAAATATGATGTTCAGCAAAGTGAAATAGAAAAAGTACTTGTTAGTATGGGTTGAAAACTATAACATGATAAAGTACTGGGCAAGGAGACAACATTAACTACAACCATAAATTCATTATTTAAGAATGTAGAATATTTTATGTTTTTCAGTTTATTTTTATTGAAGTAACGTGATTCAGTTTATTTATAAAATTAGGGTAATAAACCTGAAATTTTATGGGGTTTTATGGGAATTAAATTAACATGCATAAAACAAATGGACCATTGTATGGTCCATTAGTAAATGTATAGTAAATGTATAGCTTTAATACATTACTTTTAATTTACCCATGTAAAAGTACATTAAAACATGAAAGGGAAAATGTCTAGATTTTCTTTTATTGTGATAGCATTTAATTAGTATTATTAAAGATATTTCTATTGAATATGATGTTTTCCTTAAGCACGTACAGTCCAATCTCAAAAATTTCTCTAGGCTTTATCAAGCATTTGGGCTATTAATGATAGGCATTTGAAGTCAGATAATTTGGGGCCTGACAATAAAAAGATACATTTGAAAAGAATAGGAACTAAAATGTATAGTACTTTGTAATTAATTATATAGCACAAGTAGGGAAGAAGGTCACTGATTACTTGTAATTTTCTGGCTGTATCTAGAGTGGAGGATAATGCCAGAACAGAGATTGGGGAATAAAGTAAAAAGATTTAATGGAAAGTCTGAGATTTGAATTTATATAAATTTGGCATGATGACAGAAACCTTATTTTAATATGTGCATTTAGCACAGACACACATACTCGGTACAGTCCTATTAAGATACCTATTCTGACTTTTAAGGACATATATCCTGCATTAATGCAATATACATCAATGCCAAAATAAGACAAAAGTCTTGAGATTCACATAGTTATGGAGGACTATCAGAATTAATAAGTATACTAAAATCAGTAAGAAGTTCTATTTCTTTCATGAATCCATATTTGTATTCCTAATACAGTGAAATAAAGGAACATTAAAAGAAACATCAGATGATATAATGCATTGTCTACTTAAATGTCTAATATTAATATAATCTGACTATATATGAATAACAGAGAATATTTGTTCTCTCACTCTTTGGATTTTTATTTTCTACCCATATTTATTAGCTCTTTACCAGTCCTTCTATAGAAACAAATGAATTTCATTATGGTTCACGATATGAATTTGCCTTACTATTCATTACCAGCAGAGGGTTCCTACATCTGGTAGCTGCTAACTCACCTTCTAAGTGACCTGTGATTTCCAGTGATCCAAGAAAAACATCCCTACATGATAAGGTTTACTCTTATTGATGACTATAATATGTTATATCTTAGTAAAATTGATCTTTATAGTTCCAAGATCATCATCTGGCCATGTTTAGAGAGTTAAAAAGATTAAAATTTATTGCCATGAATTTCACAGAAATAAACTTGTTTGGGGGTATTATCTGAAAACCTTAGAAAGTTCTTGACTGTTATCTAATAGAAAGTTAATTAAAACATTCAGCTAGCATATTTCTCTTTCTTTGATGTTCCTGTAATCATATTATTGGGATATGAACTGAATCTGTGAAAAGCAAGCACAGGCAAAAGTTAGGAAATTTGGAAAACATGAATTAGAACTTTTTATAGGGTAATTTCCTATGCTAAGCCAAATTTTCAATAGTTCTCACATAAAACATTCACTTGAAATTTTCTAAGAAATTCCAGTGAGTAGATGTATTTCTTTGATGGAGCATATGAATGTAAAAATGAGCATGAAGAGTGGGCTTTGCTGTACATCTGACTTCAAGCAGCCAATAGTGTAATCTTGAAAAACTGGCAAAGAAAACACCAGAAAAAAGAAAAATAACCATAGACTAATGAGAAACAGAGAGAAAAGTGAGTAAATAACTCTTGGAGCCTTTCGCTTATCAAGTCACTACATCTATTTCAAATACTATATTAAATGCATTTGTCTATTGCTTCAATAATTATTATTTAAGGAAGATTAATATAGAAGGAAGAATTGAAGCAAAAACAAAATGAATGTGCCCATAATATTCAACCTAGAGGAGAACACTATTGCATAACAAAAAAATTCTCAATGTATTATTTAAATGAATTTATTTGACTGAGTTGTAAAAATTGTACAAATCACTTATCAAAGAAAAGTATTAAGCATGATGCATTATATTTCTCTTTAGAAAAAGCACAAAATGTGTTCATCTTTTAAATGCTTACTATATGAAATTTTGTCATTTACTCAAGATTTCTTCCATCCATAAAGTATAACATTTAGATAAATAACCACACTGATGCACTGATTCTGCATTTCAAAGCTGTTTCAAATAGAAATTACTTTTTCCAAGTTAATTGTTAGGAACATACATTAGCAAAGCAAAATTTGTACTGAATAAGATTTTACATTTTATGCAAAAAGAAGAATACATTTAGAGATTAATCCCTTGAGATCATTTTTAAAATCCCATTTTATGCTCATATAATTTTGCCTTTGGGAAGACGTAAGGTGAAATGTATCTTCCCAGCGAAAATACAGACATTAACATGTTGTTTTAGGCAGATGTTGTCGCAGACGTACAGGAAGATTTAGGATGTGCTCTGGCTAAGCAGCAGAAATTACTCTCACAGATGAGTAAAAGCATCCATACCAAACACACTGTCACCAGCCTTGAATTTCTGTGTAACAGATAATGAAAAACCATCTGTCCATTGCAGCAATTGGCCAAGAGGACAACCCAGCATACTATTTGATTTCACTGTATTTAAAAATGAAATTACAAACAGTATTTCTTAACACAGTTCAATTTTTCTCTAATGTTTTTTTTTTTTTTTTTTTTTTTGCGATACGCGGGTCTCTCACCGTTGTGGCCTCTCCCGTTGCGGAGCACAGGCTCCGGATGCGCAGGCTCAGCGGCCATGGCTCACGGGCCCAGCCACTCCGCGGCATGTGGGATCTTCCCAGACCGGGGCACGAATCCGTGTCCCCTGCATTGGCAGGCGAACTCAACCACTGTGCCACCAGGGAAGCCCTTCTCTAATGTTTTAAACAAAGGGCTCTCCCAAATCCTTGACAAAATAAGTTATGGAAAAATACATTTTGTGGTTTATGATGAAAAACAAAATGTCTAGTTTTGACCCAGATGAAAACAAGATTTGTTATGATTAAACTATTTTATACTGGTTTTTCTTTTCTTTTTAATTAATAGACTTTACTTTTTAGGACAGTTTTAAGTTTACAGAAGAATCTAGCAAAAAGTACAGTTTCCATATACTGTTTCTCTCCTGCCCTTAGTTTGCCCTAGTATTAATATCATGCATTGCTGTGGTACAATTGTTACAATTGAATCAATATTGATACATTATTAACTAACATTTATACCTTATGTTACCTTTCACACTTTGTGTTGTACACATCTATGGATTTTGCTAAATGCATGACATTGCAGTATCATACAGAATACTGTCACTGCTCTGAAAATCCTCTGCACTCTACCTATTCATCATCTCCCTCTTTCCCCACTAACCTCCGACAGCCACTGATATTTTTACTCTTTATAGCTTTGCCTTTCCCAGAATGTCATACCGTATGAACTCTTGGAATCATACAGCATGTAGACTTTTCACATTGGCTTCTTTCACTTAGTAATATGCATTTAAGGTTTCTCCATGACTTTTCATGGTGTGATAACTCATTTCTCTTTATCACTGAATATTGACATATTTTATATAATCGTGAAGCCATTATCACCGTCAAGATAAGTAGCATACCCATCATTTCCAAAAGTTTCCTTTTTCCATTTTTAAAAATTAATAGACCAAGACTTTGTTTTTGAGAAGTTTTAAGTTTACAGAAAAATTGAATGAAAGTACCCAGAATTCCCAAGCTTCCTCACACACAGCCCCAATTTCCCCCGTTATTAACATTTCCCATTAATGTAGGACATTTTTTTTTTACAGTTGTTGAGTCAATATTGTTACATTATTATTAACTAAAGTTCACGGGTTTGCATTAGAGTTCACCTTGTGTTGTTCATTCTGTAGGTTTTGTAAAATGTATAATGACATGTATCCACCATTACATTAAAATACAGGGTAATTTCACTGCCCTAAATATCCCTTGTGCTCTACCTATTCCTCCTTTCCTTCCCTCATCCCTGAACCCCTGATAACCACTGTTCTTTTTACTCTCTTTTTCAGAAAGTCAAACAGTTGGAATCATATAGTACATAACCTTTTCTCACTTGGATCTTTTCACTTAGCAATATGAATTTAAGGTTACTCTCTTTATTTTTTTGTGGATTGGTAGCTCTTTTTGTTTTATTGCTGAATTATACTCCATTGTAGGGATATACTACAGTTTGTTTTTCCATTCCCTTATCTAAGGACATTTAGGTTGTTTCCAGTTTTTGGCAATAATCAATAAAGTGGCTGTGAACATTGATGTGCAGGTTTTGGATGGACATAAGATTTCAACTAATTTAGGTAAATACATAGTAATGCATGATTGCTGGATCATATGGTAAAACTGTTTACCTTTGTAAGAAACTGCCAAACCTTCTTCCAAAGGTTCTGTACCATTTTCCTTTTTCAACAACAATGAATGAAAGTTCCTGTTTCTCCACATTCAGTATTCAGTGTTATCAGTGTTTTGGATTTTAGACATTCAAAAATTTGTGTAGTGGTATCTTATGTTTTAATTTGGAATTCCTCAGAACCGTTTAAGATGTTGAGCTACTTTTCATATGCTTATTTACCATCTATATATCTTCTTAGATGAGGTGTCTGGTTAGATCTTTTGACCACTTTTTAATTGAGTTGTTTTCTTGTTGTTGAGTTTTAAGAGTTATTTGCATATTTTTGATGCAAGCCATTTAACAGATATGTCTTTTGCAAATATTTTCTCCCAGTCTGTGGCATGTCTTTTCATTCTCTTAGCAGTGTCTTTCACAGAGCAGAAGGTTTTAATCCTAATTAAGTCCTACGACAAAAACATTTTTTTTAATGGATCATGCTTTAGGTGTTGTCTCCAAAATCTCATTGCCAAACCAAAGATCACCTAGATTCTCTTTTATATTTTATCTTCCAGAAGTTCTATAGTTATGCATTTTACATTTAGGTCTATTGCCATTTTGAATTAATTTTAGTAAAGTGGTAAGGTCAATCTCTAGATTCAATTTTTTTTAAAACTTGTGAATGTCCAGCTGTTCCAGAATCTTTTGCTGAAAATATGGTCATTTCTCCACTGTATTGTCTATGCTCTTTTGTTAAAGATAAGTTGATGATATTTATGTGCATCAATAATACTAGCCTCATAGAAATAAATAAGCAATACTTTCTCTGTTTCAATTTTCTGGAAGAGATTATAAAAATGGTGTAATTTCTTCCATTAATATTTGGTAAAATTCACAAGTGAAAACTTATGGACCTGGGACTTTCTGTTTTGGAAGGTTATTATTAATTATATTTCTTTAATACATATAGACCTATTAAATTTATTTCTGTATTATGTGAGTTTTGGTAGAATATGTTTTCAAGAAATTGACCCATTTTATCTAAGTTATGAAATTTCAAGGCATAGAGTTGTTCATAATATTCTTTTATTATCCTTTTAGTGTCCATGGAAGCAATACTGCTAGCTTTTTTTCAATTCTAATATTAGTTATTAATGTTTTCTTCTTTTTTTTCTTCATCAGAATGGCTAGAGGTTTACTTATTTTATTGGCCAACAGGTATATTTGAGTGCTCTATGTTACTCATAGTTTTCAGTGTTGGAAAGAATATAGAGGAAAATCAGGCATAATATTTTATTAAAGGATTTTAAAATTTTATATATTTATAGGTACAATTGAAAGAATGATATGTACCCTATAGAGTACACAGAAAATATTGTGGAGATGTGTGTAAGGGAATTCCAGGTTGTGAGACTCCTTTGTGTAGGAATTAGGGAGCAAATCATAGGGTAGCTGAAGTTTAACTGAACATAGTATGTATGGTAAGATTTGTAGTACGTATTGTTAGAAAGATGGATGGGAGAGAGTTTGTGCAAAGCTGAGACTGACTAGTGGAAGAATAAGATTATTTGGCGAGTTTAAAAGTCAATCAATTAGTTCCATTTACTTACTACTTAGGAAGAACTAATGGTAATAAAAATAATTTGAAATAATGATCTTAATGAGGAAGGTACAGATTTTATATACTGGTTGACTAATCATAATCGAGTTACAATTATAATAAATACATAGTTAACTAGTTAATTACCACAAGATTAGCAATTCAACCTCATAAAATGAACTAATTTACTATTTAAATAAATTCAGGTATTTTTCTAACAATACACTAAACATGAAATTAATTTTAACAAAACCACATAGTTTCAAGGTTACAAGTTAACAATACTTGGAA
The DNA here is from genome assembly GCF_963924675.1 of Phocoena phocoena. NCBI lineage: Eukaryota > Metazoa > Chordata > Mammalia > Artiodactyla > Phocoenidae > Phocoena > Phocoena phocoena. The sequence continues at coordinate 114,983,110 of NC_089223.1, forward strand.
TAAAATAATTAACATTTTGAAGTTACATGAAATCATTTTTCACTTCCTAAAAAAATTACGCAGAAATTCAATCTTATATTGACCTCTTATTATAAGTTCAGATCCTTTATTCTAAAATTAGGGCTATAGCATTATCTCTCAGATCCCCTGGTCTTTGCATGGACAAAACCAGTGAATTAGTGTGTATCTCTTTAATCTTTAGGTCTTTAAGGGTAGCATTAATATTTGCCATTTTACTTGGGATATGGCATCATTTCTGATTTACTATGTTGGCTGTAGGAGGAGTTTCAAAGGCTTCCACTTGACTTTTCCTGATATAATTTTGTATTACTCCACGTGAAAGGGGACCAATGTGATAGTCAGCTATCTATTAAGAAAACCCATGTCAATTATTCACATAGGGACTTGAAAGAACTAGATGAGTTTATAGACTCTATGGACCCATTGTGAATTAGACCTGGACTAGGACAGCATTTATCACCTAGTATTCATATACTCTCTTTCTAATGGGGGATATTTTTCATTTTAATTCACCTGCTACTAGTTTCAGCTCAGATTCTCATAGAGTTTTCTGGTTACTCCACTGTTCTTGATATGCATTACTCTGTTCTCTTTTGCAGAATAGCTACCAGATATACTCCCTGAAGTATTGCAGGGTCCTTGTTAAAGAGGGTATGTCACCTTCCCTTGCAGCTGGTTGTCTTGATAGAATGGAGCTCCTATTTCCAGGAGGCGAGTAGGCTGTCATCTTTGAAAGGGAGGCTGTATTTGCATCACACTTTTTCTAGTTTTCCCAAGTTGTTCTTCTACAACAAAGCACAACATTCTGATTTACTTGTTAAAAATAAATCTGTAACCTGATAGTTAAAAGAAAGGGTATGTCTTTTTCTTCAATCATCTGGCTCTCAGTCTGTTTCTTCAGTCATCTGGCTCTCAGTCTGAGAATTGACTCAGGTCTAGAGATTGAGTTTGGTGTCATGGTTTTCCATTACAGCATTAACCATTAGCCATTGGCTCACCCACTCTTGATATTTTGTGGCTATATAGGTAAAACAGACAAACAAACTAAAAACACATTTGGTTGCACACTTTTCTCATCCCTAAGAATACTGTGGTCTATTAGCCATCACCACAGATTCCTGCAAGTAAGGATCTCTACTTGCTGTTTCAGTCTTGCTGATCATTCCATTAATTCTGCCTGCCTTATTTCTGATAGATAGGTGAAGCCACCAGTTCTCTCTTCATCTCTTTTCTTATATGCCATCCTTGCTTTCAAGTTTCAAGCAGCAATTCCAACAGCACATAAAAACTGTATAAAGGCATATTACTTGAATTAAGAATATCCCTGTATCAAAATCTCTCTTATCTGGATTTGTAGTCCACATTCTACTAGCACTTTCAAAATCCATTCCCAAGCATGTCTTCCCGGTTCTTAAATGTATTAGCTACATCTTATAGGTTTTTTGGTGAATAATCATGTTTCTTCTTCTGGTAGGGTTATGGCCACTTAGGCCACTCTGAAACTTGACCCTAAATACTGTTTTAGAAGCAATAAGTGGGGATATGGAGAGACAAATGGACAGATATGATTTTGTAAGGTACTTTTTTCAAGTGAAAATATTGAATGGGTTCCAGATATTGGGCGGAGGTTCTCTTCTGGAAATCATGAGGGGACTGCTCCTTCCAACCCAGAAGTTCAAGGTTATCTGAGGAATTAAATTTCTTAAACACATACAGAAAAATGATTTAATCCCTTGCTTTGGGATCTGCTCCTTTTCTTTTAGGTTCCTCACTTCAGTGCAGGAGACTTGCAGAGACTGTGAACTTGGTTTTCATTGTAATTCTTTTATGTTTACAATTAATTCTCAGATCTAATTTATCATGGACGTAGCTCTTTCAGTACAGATTCATGTCATGTCCTAAATCGTTAGCTGGCTGACTTTAATTTGATCTTTTCATACTTTGAGACTTCTGTGACAATTAGTAATAGCTCACCAGTTCCACAATCATGAAAATAATAATAGCCTCTTCCACTTGTAACCAGTGCCAGTACACCACAGGTGAAAGTCTTAATAATTTTGCTCCTACAAAATGCTGGATAATAACACACTTGGCTTAGCCTCAACAAAGGTTTTGACATGAGGTGGGCAAGCCATCCACTGCCAGGATCCCATCCCGGAGGTCTACTCTTAGGAGTATTTCAAACACAAAGCACCTTAGTCTGGATTCCCCCAGACACAGACCCTAAGACAAGGATTCAGGTGCACGCAGTTGTTTTAAGAGTTAGCTACAAGAATCAACAGTAAGGGAGTGGAGAAATGAGAAAGGGAAGTGAAGAAATGAAACAGGGAAATGAAGAAAATCAATTCAATGTATGTTAATGAGCATGTTAACAATACAGGAAACTGGGTCTCTTTTGTTAGGGATCTCTGGCAAACAGTATGGAACAAGATTCAGAGTTGTCTCTAGGGGTAGAAATTCTTATATCCTAGTTTCTCTCCATCATTAGTTAAAGGTAGTTTTCAGAGCATTAATACCTTGGCATGTCTTCCTTACTTCACATATCAGGTAAGTTTACAAATGCTTTCATTAGAAAGCCATCAATGTGTATGGGAATAGTAAGGGTACCACTAGCTCTTGCTATACTTATAATATTGCTAGTAAATGTCTTCTAATAATATGAAATATATTTAATGCAGCATAATTGCACGTTAACTGAACATCTTTTGAAAATTATCTGGATTTTTAAAAATGTAAAGATTGACTTTTTAATTAAAGCTAAAATTAAAGAATTTTAGCTTTAATCCTTTAAAATATATTTCCATGTCAATGTTTTTTTCTAGAAACATACCCCCCAATTTTTATTAAAACAAAATAACTGTAAAATCATTTTTAACTAAAAGTTTCCAAATTATTTTTAGCTTAAAATACATTTGCAGTTGTGACTTTAATATGATGAAATCTAACAGAGCACCGTGATAAAGGAATTAGTTCTATGAAGTTTCTTTGTAACTAAGTTAAAATACTAATGGGACGTTTATAGTAAGTTATTTATTAAATTCTGAGATTATGAAATTGAGAGAGTGTAGGTTCATATATTTTAAAAAGTGATTAATGTACAAAACTTTAAAAAGTTAATTTTTAACTTTCTCTTTAAGTATATTTTCTTATTTTAAATTAATATATTTCAATGTATAACTCTTTTTAGAAAACAAAACACTTTGATTTATTAATTTATTCACTCAACAAATAATTACTAAGTTCCTATTTATTAAGTGGTAGAGAAAAAGTCATAGTTCTTTATTGAAAGAAGGTACAAGATGAGCACTTTGTTTTAGTTTTGAGCAATGATAGATGAAGATATTGAAAGAGGAGAAATACAGAGAGTAAAGGAGTTGTACTGAGAGCAAAACATCAGATTTATGTAGTCAACTTTTTTAAAGCTATGTTGTGAAAAGGAGTAGGCAAATGGAGTACAAATAGTAGAAGACAGCTGGAGATGGAGTGTAATGTGTAGTCTGGAGTAAGTTTATAACATGTAAGGGATTATTCCATAGAGAGTAAGACATGCTGATGTAAGAGGAAGAGTGTGTTTAAAGGAATCAATGCTTTAAGAAGACAAAAGAAAGTAGCACTGGGGATCTTGTCAGAGAAATGGATGTCTACTGTAAGGAGCATTTGAACAGTGATAGCTAGGGAGAAAGTTAAGTTGAATACATATGCCAGAATTTTTGTGGGTTTGGTAGCAGAGTGACAGAAGAGCTCTCATTCGATAACTTCTAGGACCTCAGTGAAATATTAAGAAAATTAGTCTTCTGAGATTGACTAATGGGAGGCGTTTGATGAGGAAAAAAGGTTTCAAAAGAGAAAGGAAGATATTGAATTCATATGTAGTTTATTAGAAAACTAAATTATCTAGAAGAATTGAAATATAGTTATAGTTTGAGATTATTCTTTTATACTAGAAACAGTTTCTCTAGGCTTGTCAGTTTATCGCAAAATACTTGGATATGTGCATGTATTCATGGTTGAGTTCATACGGGACATTGCCAGGTGAGTAAAATGGAGATAAAGGGGCCAAGTTAAATGTACTTCCAAATGGAATGATTTTATTCACGGGGCACTGAGTCCAGTGAGGAATAAATACTGAAGATGTTATTAGAAAGTCAACAATTTATTTAATGGATTGGGAGATTAAGAACATACTTTTTAAATGTTGTAACTTATTTGAATAGCTGAGATAGAAAGAAAAATACTTTTGGTTTCAAAATGGGAAGCTGAAATTTGAGGGGTTTGTGTGATAAAATTTGGGTGATGATAAATTCAAAGTTATTCAGAGTGCTGATTGGCTGCAGAGTAATTGTAAGAAGTGTATCAGTAATGAGGAGTTGTCAAAGGACTAAGAAACCAAAATAAATGAAAATAAATTTATTTCAAGTTATAAAGAATGAATATTTGTAAATTATATGACTTGAGTGTATAAAACTTACCCATAATTAAAATAATTATTATCATGCTTCAAAAAGAAAAACACAACTAAATTTATGTGAAACCATGTTCTTGTAGTTGTAAAAAAACTTCTCAACCATTCATAAGTGACTGCACTAAGCATCCTAATTTGTAGTCGTAGCTTAATGGCCATGTAAAGTAATTAAGTATCTGAATTACATGAATAAAGCTTATTTTTGTGTCCCTAAAATGTTTAATTTTGTAATGTGTGTGAATGCAATTTTATATTTAATACATGATACTTTTCAATGCTTCATTCTTGGTCATTGTAGCAGGACCTACTTTATAAATAACTAAGAAGATATTTAATTTTTTTAGACAAAACAAGAAAACCACTAATACAAATAATTGGAAGCAGTATCTCAAATTACAACATACTTCAGAATAATTTCATTAGACCGTAGTGTTAGGCTTAATATGTCACATACAGTATTTTCTTTTCTCATGAGAAAATTATAGTACTTAATGCTCCAACTGAGTAGACAAACTATTGAGAACCACATTATTTTTCGCCTTTAGTTATAGAAAATTTACGTTATTATTATTATACAGCTAAACACTTTCCCTATTCATCTCCAAATTTAAAGCACATAAACTAGGTTGTATTCACTGCAGGATTTTTATCATGTTTTATTATACGACATATTAACTTTATTTACTTATTTATTTATATCTTTTGACATATAAGTGATTTATAGTGTTATTTTAGTTTCAGGTGCACAACATAGTTACTTGACTTTTTAAATTTGATTTGAGTAAATTATATTAAAATTTTTTCATATTTTCAATTTTCTATGTTATACTCTTAAATATCATTTCAAAATACATATAACAAAACAACATTTTAAAATGTTATGTTAAAACAGTTGCTATCAGCAACAATTAATTTGAATGACAGATTTCTTGTGAGACCTGGTTATCAGATCCTTAGTACAGCAAATGAATGTAGTTTTACACACTCAGAAAATAGTACCATGAAGGAAATTATGGATTTAAACAGGTATAATAAAATTGACTGCTAGGATTTTTTTCCTATTCACAGTTGCCTTCTGTGGAATAGAATATCACTGAAATTGATAGGTGTGGAACATTTACCACATCTTCTCCTTGTTAAATTTTACCTTCTTAGAATGAGTTGACAAAGAAGTGCAGAAACAGAGTTCTAATTTAGGGAGAGTAGTTAACCAACCATTAAGCTCAAATCAACAACCACTAGGAGATGAATATAACATTGTGGATGTTAAGCTGGAGTGATTTTAAATCATAAGGACGTCCAAAAAACTTCCTGATATTTCTGTGGATTCTTGAAGGTTTTATATCTTTAAATTGTCCTCAGACTCTGGGTACCTGTTTCCATTAATCTGATCACTACCTTGATTGTTGTTAATCCAAGATATCAAAGTGGCTTTTCCACAATCTACCCTAAATCCACACACATGTAAAAGTTTTCATACTTTATGTTAAATGTAACAATGTTTACTAAAATTCGGGGAGAGAGACAGCAAAATTAAGAAAGATCATAGATTTATCCCTAGGTATTTTATTCTTTTTGATGTGATTTTAAATGGGATTATTTTCTTAATTTCTGTTTCTGACAGTTTGCTGTTCATACATAGAAATGTAACAGATTTGGGTATATTAGTTTTGTATCCTGCAACTTTACAGAATTCATTAATGAGCTCTAATAGTTTTTGTTGGCATCTTCAGGATTTTTTACGTAGAGTATTACATCATTTGCAGACAGTGACTATTTTACTTCTTCCTTTCCAATCTGGATTTCTTTTATTTCTTTTCCATTTCTGATTGCTGTGGCTAAGACTTCCAATACTATGTTGACTAGGGCTTTTTATTGTTTTATAGCTAGGGTCCTTTGCAAGTTTCATGACAAAGCATTTTGATGTTTTTAAAACGGAAGCCAACTTTCCTGTCAGTAATACAAAATTACTTACCATACTTTCCCTGTAGAATTACTGTCTTTTAAAAACTTAAAATCCCAAACCAATGGCAATGAGCGTACCTAGCACCCAAATAATTGTTTCTAATACCACTATTCAATAAAAGGAACCAGGGCTCCTTGGTGAAATGACTGATTCTAGGGCTGGGTTAAGAAGTATACAAAATGAGCCTGAAGAATCTTTTAGAGCCAGAATTTAAGGAAGTACTTACACACACACACATACACACACACACACACACACACACACACAGTGATGGGGGTATATCAAAGGGTTACAGGAGCCATTGAGAGAGAGACAGAGACATGCAGAGAGAGAGACACAGAGAGAGAGATAGAGACACACACAAAGAGAGACACACACAAAGAGAGACAGAGAGAGACAGAGAGACACACACACACGCAGACACAGAGAGGGAGACACACACACAGAAAGAGGCACACACACAGAAAGAGACACAGAGAGAGACACATACACAGAGACACTCACACACAGAAAGAGACACAGAGAGAGATAGAGACACACAGAGAGAGACGCACAGAGAAAGAGAGACAGAGAGAGAGACACACACACACACACACACACACACACAGAGACAGAGAGAGGCCCACACACAGAGACACAGAGAGAGACACACACAGAAAGAGACACAGAGAGAGACATGGAGTGAAAGAGACACACAGAGAGGGACACACACACAGAGACACAGAGAGAGAGAGAGAGACATCTTGGGGGTTTTATTGAATTTTAGAATTTCTCTCTATGTATTTTAGAATTAATCTCTTATCAGATGTATGATCTGAAAATATTTTCTCCCATTCTGTGTTGCCTTTTCCCTCTGATGGTAATATCTTTTGATGCACAAAACTTTAATTTTTATGAAGTCTTGTTTATCTATTTTAAAATTTTGTTGCCTGTGTTCTTGGTGTCATAGCCAAGAAACCATTGTCAAATCCAGTGTCATGAAGCTTTTGTCCTGCTTTCTTCTAAGCGTTTTATTGTTTTAGATCTTCTGTTTAAATCTCTGATACAATTTTAGTTATTTTTTGTTTATCATGTTATTTAAAGTCCAACTTCATTTTTTATATCTAAAAAAGAAAGACGATAGGTCTCATTTTTAAAATAACTGTGTTTTTCAAAAATTGGGAGTGTATTTTTACATTTTTATCAATGTATATATAAAATGCTATCTTGTGATATGTATGGTTCAGTTCTAAATTTAGATAAGCTAAAAATTTAGCTTGTCTTATTTACAAATATCTTATTTACTAATGGAACAACTTCAAGTCATGGCATTTATTTCGAGTTTTTTTGAACTATCTATAACTTCAGATGTTTGACTAAAATCTTTAAGGAAATCAACAATTTTCTAAACATTTTAATACTTATTTTTGTTATAATTTTATTTAATTTCAGCTTATTCAATATTTTACATGTTATTCATCTAAAGTAGATTAAAACAATATAGCTTACAAATAAAATTATTCTTGTTTATTCCTATAGGCTAATTAAAATAGTAGAAAAACAGTGATGCTGAGCAAGAGAGGCAGAAAATTTCATATTAGGTGGTATGAGCTTTTTTTTAAATAAATGTATTTATTTATTTATTTATTTATTTATGACTGTGTTGGGTCTTCGTTGCTGCGCGCGGGCTTTCTCTAGTTGCAGTGAGTGGGGCCTACTCTTCATTGCGGTGCGCAGGCTTCTCATTGTGGTGGCTTCTCTTGTTGCAGAGCATAGGCTCTAGGCATGCAGGCTTCAGTAGCTGTGGCACATGGGCTCAGTAGTTGTGACTTGCGGGCTCTAGAGCGCATGCTCAGTAGTTGTGGCTCACGGGCTTAGTTGTTCTGCAGCGTGTGGGATCTTCCCGGACCAGGGCTCAAACCCATGTCCCCTGTGCTGGCAGGCAGATTCTTAACCACTGCACCACCAGGGAAGTCCTGAACTTTTTTAAAAAAAGAATGTTTAACTAAAAGTCAGGAGACCTGGAACAGTCTAGATTTTTCAGAATAAACTTTTGTGATCACAGAAAATCTTCTTGGACTTCATGTGCTTCAATTTAATCATGTGCAAAATTGGAGAGTTGTATTAGGGAAATTTCTGCAATCTCGTGCCCTGAGATCCGTTCTTTTGATCCACTGTATGTTTAACAGCAACAACAAAAATGCTGGATCCAATGATTTATAATCTGTAAGGATACTCTTCCTCCATCATACAAGTTACCTCCAGCTAATGATTGGAGTCAAAGCTGTAAATAGCGTATAATTCACTATATCCTAATACTGAAATAGCCAAAGTCTATCGGCACTGAAGTACTAAATATGTGTGGATATAAAGTTATGAATAAAAAAAGTTTTAATTAGAAAAAATTGTAGGGAATTTCTGAAATAAAGGTTCATATTGGAGTATGTGTTAAGGAGGTATCTACACTGATTGAAAGAAGATGATTAGATTTTTGGTGAAACGTAATTTATTTTGGGGAAAATCTGTTTATTTCATTCACAGTATCAGCTGTACTCCTCCTAGTATATGTGTCTAAATAGATAATATGGCAGGTTAATCAAAGAGGAATAGTAGAATGGTTAAAAATAACCTAACCATTGTTATGTTATTAGTTGTTTTAACCTATGTGTATAAACATGTGCATTTAAATATCAAGTAATTAGACAAAGCAAAATGTATTAATGTATTTTAATTCCCACATTATAACTACAAAGATATTTAGTTATTCTGAACTCTCTCATCTGTTTTTGAAATACATACACACACACACACACACACACACACACACAGCATATCAGAAATGCATTGCTTTGCACCAGTCTACTCCAAATAGAGCCCCTTTAGTTCATCTTTCCAAGTAGTTAATTTTATAAAAGATAATTTTTGTGAAACTATATGCTTCATTTGAACATGTCAGATAGTCACATTTCATTCATACTGAGAAAAGGAAAGCAGGTTTTTTTTTTATATAGTATATGCAATTTGGTGATGGACTATAGGTACTAAATCTCTTTTTGTAATATAGTTTTTCATATGTGAGTTGTGACTGTAAATTTATAACCACTGCACATAATTCTCCTTTGAACATAAATTTAATAAGTATGTTGAATCCCTGTAAATAGGAGGGACGTTTATTGAATTTTTATCAACTGAGGGAGGGAGGGAGGGGGAGGGAGAGAGAGAGACTGAAGTGAGGACCTTGCATTAAAAAAAATAATAATAAAGTCCCAGTAGTGGGCCTGAGTGGAAATTCTACATGCATGGAAACCAAAAGACTAAATGAAATACAAGCAAGTGGGATGGGAGTGGTTCAAGTGAAGACTTGGGGAAAGCTGAGGTGTTCTATGTTAAGGCTTTTATATAAACTTTAAGCTGATGAGGACAAAGGATTGGGTAAACAGTGTCTGGGAGCTGCCTATTATTTACTTAGTCACTACTCTGTCTCATCTTAATTTTAAGGCAACCTTGTAATTAAAGAATGAATATATTGGATTCATAATTAATAATTGTATTTAATTTATATATGATGGTTAATACTATGTATCAACTTGGCTGGACCATCGTGCCCAGTTATGTAGTCAAATATTATTTTGGCTGTTTCTGAAAGGGTGTTTTTTGCTGAGATTAATATTTAAATCTGTGAACTTCGAGTAAAGCCGATTGCCCTCCAGAATGCGGGTGGCCCTCATCCAATCAGCTGAAGTCCTGAATAGAAGAAAAGACTAATCTCCCCTGAGCAAGAGGCAGTTCTGTAGGCAGATGGCCCTTAGATTTGAACTGTAACATAGACTCTCTTCCCTGTATCTCCAGCCCTGGGGCCTTTGAACCTAAATTTCAGATTTTGGTTTTGCCAGCCTCCATGATCATGATGTGAGCCAGTTCTTTAAAATAAATCTTTCTCTGCTTATATCCACATCCTATTGGTTCTATTTCTCCGTAGAATCCTGACAAATAAATTTACATTCAAAAATTAATTTCATATTGCCATTCATTATCTATCACTTTTCTTTTGAAATATTAGTAATTGTTAATTGACACATGCTAGTAATATCTGTAGAAAGGTAATTCTTGTTGCTACTATTGAAAAGCTACAAACACTTTTGCAAATGCATTGGTATATCACTTTTAAATTTTTAATGTACTTAAAATATGCAATATATCCCTCATACATTATGGGCAGGTCAAAAAGTTAAGCAATGAAAGATTAGGAGTCTTGGGATAAGGTCATAAAGCTAGATTTTGATATTTACAATTAGAGTTCATACCCCTGACTTCCAGGTCACTGGTCCATCTGTATTACTGTATTTTCCCTCATTTTAACTCCAATTGAGAAGTTGGATGTAAATTATTCTCTGTGGAAAAAAAAAAATCTGTGCTATTTCATCTTGGTGGCTATTTTAACTATTTTTAGAGAATTACCTAAAGTTACTAGGTTTCCTCATATGATATTTCCTTAAAATAAATGTGCCTTTAAGAAATATTTCAAATCTCTTTAATACTGTACTATTTAATATATTAATGAACACATCTCTTTAATACTATACTATTTAATATATTAATGAACACATTAATCATGCAATTTTAATTCTTTTCAACTCTGGTAATGACCTTATTACCTATATCCTTATTAATGGATGCCTTCCTTATAATGATCTACTTATAAACCATTTAAACATCAGGATTATATTTTAAATATGCCATTATTGCAGAGCTCCTAAGGTTTTTGTTTTTTTTTTTACAATAAATAAATTTATTCAACTGCACTGGTTAACCCTTGGGCTTTTTTTTCAAAAGTTTCCTACAGGAGTGACTACATAATATTCATTTTTGGGTATTGCATATATTTCTTTGGAACCAGCAAAGTACTAGTTTATTTATATAGTTACAGAGATAATCCTTTTCCTCAAAGAATACATAAAGTGATCAAACTGTCAACATGGATTTGTACTAGAAGTTTCCAACAAGCCATTTATAGTAAGAGAGCTAAATTAGAGCTACTGATATTCTTCCAAATTTTATATAATTTTTACTTACTATTTTATGCTTTATTAAAGTTTATTTAGTTAAATGATTGATATAAGGTAAGATAAATAGTACAGGACAAAGGTTAAATTTTTGACATCCTAAGCATGAAATTTTTATAGGGTATATGGGATTTTAAATATTTGATCACTTGAATTGTTCTGTATGAATACATAGAACTTTGAACTTTATTTATAATTGGTTTAAACATTAATAATGTAATTGTTTATATATCTCATAACTAAATAATGTGTATCGTCGCTTCAATACTGACTAAATAGGTTGACCTGGGGATAACTTAAAGGAATCAGTAACATTTTTGCTAAACATTCTTGCTGGTAGTGTCTCTTTTGTGCAAAGATATTAAAGGCTAAGTATAATCTCCTCCTCACAGAAAAATCAGATTTGTGCCAACTTGTCAAGCCCCAGGAAGGAAATAACTTTTTTTTACCTGGATTTGGGTTTACTGTATACCTTTTATCAAAATAAGACTTTCTGTATACCTCACCCTAAAGTTCTATTTTTGCTATGATGAGCCTTAGGTGCTTTAATCCTCACCTTTCTGTTGTTAAGACTAACAACAGCTTAAATTTACCTGTTATTATAACGTGTGTTGACCTAATTGACCCGTTGATGCTAGCGTATATGATTTTAAGTCTACTCAGTTATGAGAGCATCTAGACCTATAACTTGCTAGATGTTTACTTGTGACAGTTCATAGTAGCTTCTATTCCAGCTCTATGATGCTTATACCCATGGTTAAGTGGGCTCAAACAAAATCACTTTTTATCTCTGATCCAAGCTCTTGTGCTAATGTTATATTGTAGAAAGCAATTTTATAATATTTGTGTGACCGCTACAGTACCGAGTATCCTGACTGACTCTTTTTCTATATCAAAAAAATTCAGTCAGTAGAGATGCAAAGACAGTTCAATACATATTTATAGATTTACTTTAAAAAGAGTGGCATCACTGACTTTAAACAAATCTACGATACGTATTAGGAGAATGCTGATGAATAGTGGTGGTAATTATTCTCACTTCATTTCCTTTGCCTGTGTGCTCTTCTGGTTGGGTCCCCTTTTTTTTCTCTTACTTGCATGTTAATCCATGTTAATTCTCATTGACCCCCCCCCACCCCCCCACCCCCGCCAACACACACACACACAAAATAAAGCTGAACCAGGCCTCTATTAGGTGTTTCTGATTCTGGCCCCCATTTGGAACTATTATCCCATTACCCAGTAGTGGGCATTAAATTCATTAATCATTCATGTGCTAGTTAATTTTCTGTGTCAACGTCTCTAAATCACTGGGTTCCCACATATTTGACTAAATGTCATTTCTGGATCGGTGAGGTTGTTTCTGGATGAAATTAGCAATTGAATTGGTGAACTGAGTAGAGCAGATTGTCTCCCCTTTATGAGTAGTTATCATCCAATACATTGATGGTGTGAATAAAACAGAAAGGAGAAGGGAGAATTTGTTCTCTTTGCCTGACAGTGTAAAATGGGCCATCAGTCTTCTCATCAGACTGGGGCGAACCCCCATTAGTCCTTTGTTTCTTAGAACTGTACCATCAGCTTTCTTGGGTTTCCAGCTTGCAGAAAACAGATCATGGGACTTCTCAGCCTTAGTAATCACATAAGCCAATTCCTTATAATCCCACTTTTGCTCTCACTCTTGCTCTTGCTCTATGTATACGTATGTATGTATATGTCCTGTATCTCTGGAGTACCCTGACTAATACAATTCACTTGAGGCATTTTTTTTTCCAATCAATAACAATTTCAACTAATGTACTCACTCTTATATATACGAACGATATATTGCTAGCAATCCCGTCACCTGCATGTTGAGCCAATGCGAGCCATTTGACATTGCCATTTTTTTTCTTATATTTCACTTATTTGGGTGCTGTGGCATACCGCACATATATGTGTGAATTATGTTGTTAAAAGTTCTTATCTTTAGATGTATGCCCACAAGCATTTACATGTAGTACAGAAACAAAACAGCTTATTGACAACATAAAAGCTCCACCAGATAAGCCAGAAACATCATATCATCGTAGATTCCTTCCATTCCCTTAGTTCTACAGCATAATAACTGTTTGTATTAACATGAAATTAACTGGTATTTATTTAACATTGTGATAAACATTTTCCCATGAAGCTTATGTGTATTACTATTTAAACGTCAACAAATCGGCATTAAGCGAATGACACGTTTTGATTCCTTATTCTCCAGTAACAAGTCCAGAGCAAAACTGTACAAAAAAAGACAGCCTTAGTTCCATTAGTGGGCTTGGTTCTCAAAGAAGTTATATTCTTCAATGCATATTGGAGAACATAAAATGGAATTTTCTTTTCAGAGTTTTAACATTATTCAACATTATATTAACATTATTCTCTTCCCTATTTTCCTTTTTTTTTTACTCAGAATAATTCTTATTTTAGTCTCATCTTATTTTTTTTAATGTTTTCTGTATTAATCTGTATTATCTTTCATTTTTATCTCATTATAGACTGATGAGGGCAATACTCAGCAGATGTATACTTCATCGTTCTGCAAACTGGGTATGTAATATTTCAATTTTATTTATTTATTGGTTTGTTTATTTATTCATTTGGTGATTGCCAAACACTCTTCTCGGTATCTGGGTCATACAGGTGGTTAGGTAGAGATATATACTAAAATTAAAAGATAACAATAACTCAAAGTTGGCATAAGATGGCTTATAAAAGCCTTAATAGGGCTTCCCTGGTGGCACAGTGGTTGAGAGTCCACCTGCCGTTGCAGGGGACACGGGTTCGTGTCCCGGTCCCGTAGGATCCCACATGCCGCTCAGCGGCTGGGCCCGTGAGCCATGGCCGCTGAGCCTGCGCGTCCGGAGCCTGTGCTCCGCAAGGGGAGAGGCCACAGCAGTGAGAGGCCCGCATACCGCAAAAAAAGAAGAAAAAAGATGATGGACAATTACGTTGTTTACATCTCTGGGCTATTGTAAATAGAGCTGCAATGAACATTTTGGTACATGACTCTTTTTGAATTATGGTTTTCTCAGGGTATATGCCCAGTAGTGGGATTGCTGGGTCATATGGTAATTCTATTTGTAGTTTCTTAAGGAAGCTCCATAATGTTCTGCATAGTGGCTGTACCAATTCACATTCCCACCAGCAGTGCAAGAGTGTTCCCTTTTCTCCACACCCTCTCCAGCATTTATTGTTTATAGATTTTTTGATGATGGCCATTCTGACTGGTGTGAGATGATATCTCATTGTAGTTTTGATTTGCATTTCTCTAATGATTAATGATGTTGAGCATTCTTTCATGTGTTTGTTGGCAGTCTGTATATCTTCTTTAGAGAAATGTCTATTTAGGTCTTCTGCCCATTTTTGGATGAATGGATAAAGAAGATGTGGCACATATATACAATGGAATATTACTCAGCCATAAAAAGAAACGAAATTGAGCTATTTGTAATGAGGTGGGTAGACCTAGAGTCTGTCATACAGAGTGAAGTAAGTCAGAAAGAGAAAGACAAATACTGTATGCTAACACATATATATGGAATTTAAGAAAAAAAAATGTCATGAAGAACCTAGGGGCTAAGACAGGAATAAAGACACAAACCTACTAGAGAATGGACTTGAGGATATGGGGAGGGGGAAGGGTGAGCTGTGACAAAGCGAGAGAGAGGCATGGACATATATACACTACCAAACGTAAGGTAGATAGCTAGTGGGAAGCAGCCACATAGCACAGGGAGATCAGCTCGGTGGTTTGTGACCACATTGAGGGGTGGGATAGGGAGGGTGGGAGGGAGGGAGATGCAAGAGGGAAGAGATATGGGAACATATGTATAACTGATTCACTTTGTTATAAAGCAGAAACTAACACACCATTGTAAAGCAATTATACTCCAATAAAGATGTAAAAAAAAAAAGAAAGAAGCCATGATACTAAATGAGATTACTAAGGATTGACTATAGGTAGGGAGGAGGATCAAGTACCAGGAGCTCACCAGTGTAACATTCAATAATTATTTGTTATTCCAAAGGAAAAGAAGAAGAATAAACAGACAAAGTGTCTTTGTTGAGAGACTACACAGGTGGGCAGAAAATCCAGAGAGTGTGATGTCTTGGAAGATAAATGAAAAAAGTGTTCATTTTGACCAACAGCACATTTGATGATGCTTACTTATTATAGGATCAAACTTGTCTAGTTTCAATGTCACTTATTCCTTTCATATAATTATTCTTTCATATTGCAAAATATGGAAAGACATATAACTAGAAAGAACATGAACAACTATAAGAAAAAAATATAAATGTACACAGTATGGTTAGATTAATTATACAAATGAGAAATTGAGAGTTAAATGTGTAATTAGCTTACAAAAATCTTACTGGTAGTAAGTAGTGAAATTGAATTAAAATTAAGCTTTCTGATTCAAAGTCCAAACTTTTTCTTCCAAATCAAAACCACCTCCCCAAGAATTTCCCATTCAAAATAAATAAATGCTCCCTGTTTTTCATCAGCAATCCCTGTCTTATTCAGGATTTCTGTATTTCTTAGGTATTTTGTGAACTGTTAGTCAACTTGTCTTCAGTTCTCTGTACTGTCATCTTTTCAATTTGTTCATCTGAATTGCACCAGGGAAATTTATTTATAATGTGTTTACAGATTTTCCACCCTCCTATATAAAATATCTTTCCTGCAGATTAAAATACAACTATATTCATAGAGTATAAAAGCTACTTTGGCTGCAGCTAAATTTTAATCTCATATTTTTCTATTTGGTAACCCCTTTTAAAAATTGAGATGTAGTGTATTAGTTTTAGGTATATAACACAATAATTTGTTATATATATATACATTGCAAAATAATTACAACAAGTTTAGTTAACTTCCGTCACCACACAGAGTTACAAAAAACTTTTTTTTTCTCATAATGAAACTTTTAAAATCTACTCCCTTAGCAACTTGCAAATATACAACATAGTGTTGTTAACTGTAATTACCATGCTGTACCTTATATCCCCAGGACTTTTTATAACTGGAAGTTTGTATCTTTTGACCCCCTTCATCCATTTCACCCACTCCCCTGCCTCTGGCAACCAGCAATCTGTTTTCTGTTTCTATGAATTCAGAGTTTTTTGGTTTTTTTGGTTTTTTAGATCCCACATATGAGTGAGATCATACAGTATTTGTCTTTCTCTGATTATTTCATTTGGCATAATACCTTCAAGGTCCATCCATGTTGTCCCAAATGGTAGGATTTCTTTCTTATTGTGGCTGAATAATATTCCACTTTTTATATATATTAATATACATATATTTATGTATAAATATGTATATGTACACTATATAAATATGTATGTATATATACAACACTTTATCTGTTCATCCATTGATACTTAGGTTATTTCCATACATTGTTTATCATTGGCTATTGTTAATAATACTGCACTGAACATGGGGATGCAGATATCTCTGCAAGATGGTGACTTTGTTTCTTCAGTTAAATACCCAAAAGTGGAATTTCTGTGTCATATGGTAGTTCTATTTTTAATTTTTGAGGAAGCTCCATATTGTTTTCCATAATGGCTGCACAAATTTACATTCCCATCAGCAGTACACAAAGGTTTCCTTTTTTCCACATCCTTGTTATTTCTTGTCTCTTTGGTACTAGCCATTCTAAGTGGTGTGGGTGATATTTCATTATCATTTTGATTTGCATTTCCCTCATGATTAGTAGTGTTGAGTACCTTTTCATGTACCTGTTGGCCGTCTGTATGTCTTCTTTGGAAAAATGTCTATTCAGATCTTCTGTCCTTTTTTTACTCAGATTATTATTTTTTTCTTTTGGGTTGTGTGAGTTCTTTATATATTTTGGGTATTAACCTCTTATCAGATATATGATTCACAAATAATTTCTCCTGTTCCATATGTTACCTTTGAACTTTGTTGACCACTTCATTTGCTGTGCAGAAGATTTTTTTAATTTGATGTAGTTCCAGTTGTGTACTTTTGCTTTTGTTGCCTTTGCTTTTGGTGTTAAATCAAAAAATCTTGCCAAGACTGATATCAAAGAGCTTACCCCATATGTGTGTGTGTGTATGTATACACACACACACACACATATATATACTTACAATTTTAGGAGTGTATGGTTTCAGGTCTTCCATTCAGTGTTTAATCTATTTTATGTTAATTTTTGTATATGGTGTAAGAGAGTGGTTCAGTTTCATTCTTTTGCATGTGGCTGTCCAACACTGTCTACTGAAGAAACTATTCTTTCCTCAGTATATTTTTGGCTCCTTTGTTGTAAATAAATTTGACTGTGTATGCATGGATTTATTTCTGGGCTTTGTGTTCTGTTCCGTTTATCTATGTGTCTGTTTTTAATGCCAATACTATACTGTTTTGATTCCTATATATCTGTAATATACTTGAAATCAGGAAGTGTGATGCTTCCAGCGTTATTCTTCTTTCTCAATATTGCTTTGGTTATTTGGAGTCTTTTATGGTTCCATACAAATTTTAGTGTTGTTTGTTCTATTTCTGTGAAAAATGCCATTTGAATTTTGATAGACATTGTGTTGAATCCATAGGTTGTTTTGGGTAGTATGGACATTTAACAGCATTAATTTTTCCAATCCATGAGCGTGGAATATCTTCCCATTTATTTGTGAATTCTTCAGTTTCTTTCATCAATATCTTATGATTTTCAGTGTATAGATCTTTCACCTCCTTTGTTAAATTTATTCCTAAGTTATTCTTTTTGTTGCAGTTGTAAATGGGATTGTTCTTGATTTCTCTTTATGATAATTTATTATTAGTGTATAGAAGTGCAACAGATTTTTGTATGTTAATTTTGTATTCTACAAATTGACTGAATTTGTTTTTTAGTCCTCAGAGTTTTGGCTGGGGTTTTTAGGGTTTTCTGTATATAATATCATGTCATTTACAAATTTTAATCTCATTTTTTCTATCCTCTTCTCTATTTTTAGTTTATATTTCATGAAACCATTTGTACTTTCTCATTTGACGTTTATGTCTATATTTTCTATCCCCTTATCTGAAATGCATTTTTTTGACATGTAAAAATATATTCTTCAAGACCAAACATTGCTAGACCTCTTCTAAACCCCTTTTCTGATGCCGTATCTGCCCATAATATGCCAATTTAGTTAACTCCTATATGTATATATTCTTTATGTACTGTGTATAATTATGTACTATCTTTTATTCTTTTGGCATTTTAAATTTCACGTATATTTGTCTTTTTTAACTGATTACAAGCTCCTCAAGGTCATATCTTCTCTATTTCTACAGTGGAGCATATAACAAACACTTAACGTATGTTTGTTTAATGAAAAAATTTGTTGAAAAGTTAGAAACCATCAGTTGTAAACCAGAAAGCATTATGATCACTACATTAAATCTGTAGTGATTCTGTATTTCTTGTTGTCAAATAAGAGTGCAACTTTACATGGAAAAACAAAGAAGATACTGACAGAGACAAATTTAGAGACATAAAGCTAACATAAACAAGCTTAAAGGACAGCAGTCCTATGCGGAGCAAATTCAGAAATTGAAACTAAAGCAAAAATTCTCATAAAATATGGAAAAATATAGCTACCTGATATATCTAGACAGAACTGAGAAATTTGTTATAAATATATGTCAATAAAAAGTTTAGTAACCTATTTAGCTTGTCTTTCATCACTATCAGCAAGACATATTAAATCAGTAAAATATGAAAAACTTGTTTTCAGTTTATCTGTGACGAGCTGTCCCATCTTTCAGAACTACATATTCATACGTTGATTCCACATTTTTCTGTGTATATAAAACAAAATTAACTGAGACAGTCTGTTTGTAAAATAATAAAAGTTATACTACTTTTAAGTAAAAAATTTAAAACCATGGAAAAATATAATTGTCTGAAGCCTAACTATTAATGTTAAGCTTACTTGGGCATGAGTTTTGGCTCTAGAATCCTAGGTAACCATGTGGACTATGCATATTTTTACTTAGAACTGATAAGGAATCTGAAACTCCCCTTATATTTCTCTCATTATACATTAGAAATTAATAGGAAAGTACCTGTGCTGCTTAGAAAATAGGAAAATCTCTGCGGCTTTCTCTTTCCTCCTTCCTTCCCTCTCCATTCTCATAAAATCAACTTCTTCCAAGAATATCCACTGATATTTTCTCCTTTTCCCTCCAATTGGTTAACTTTTCAGAGAAATCCCACGGATTACTGTCATTTAATTAATTCAAATAAACTTGCCAGATAAATCTAACCTTATCACCTTTCTTTTGGCAGTGTGATGTAATTCTCTATGTCTTTTGTGCTTTTATAAAATACTTTTTACATTGTATAATAACTAACTACATCTGGTTTTCTATGAGCCTGTGTTCTCCTTATGGAAAAGATCAGTTTATTTACCTTTTTAAATTCAATATTTTGCATGGTGCCAAATACATAATAGATTAAAGCAACAAAATTATTAAACAGATATATGAATGGATTCTCTGTGTATTACATATGTTTTCCTAAAATTGTGCTTTTAATTCTACTATGAATAAGCATTTGAAAAGTCAGTATTTACAGTGTAAATTCAATTATCTGTGGTCCTATTTAATTCAACAGATTATTGGTAAATATCCATTATATGCAAAGCCTAGTATTAGATTCTAATATACAAATGCCATTACAATACATTTTACCTTAAATGAACTAAAATATATATATATAAATGATAGGTAGTTGAATAGAATATTAACCCAAGGTTAAACATATGAATATATATATATGAAATAATATTTTTAAAAATCATTAGATACAGGAGAAAAATCCAAACAATACAGTATTTATTGTGTCACTTGTCTGCAACATATATGCATAGAAATAGAAAACACTCAAAGGATAACACCTCCTCTCTTCACTCTGGCTTTGCTTTATTTACAAGTAGGCTGACTCTACAGTGTGGCTGGCTATCAGGCTTAAATCTCATATTCCAGGTTGAGCAAAAAGAAATGGAACACCTCGCCTAGACTCTCCAGAGAAAAAAATCTTGCAGTTATAAATTCCTCTATGCCCTAACTGATCAAAGTCACCAGAATGATGTCCTGATTTGTCAGACTGAGTCAGGCCATTCTTAGAGCTGTTTGTGGAACAGTACCACCACAAATCACAGAAACCCAGAGTGGAGAAGAGCTGACTTCAGAGTCAGATTTGGAGTGCTGCTCCAGTATGGAGCATGTTTATACTTCACTGATTGAGTAACTGTTGGTAAGAGCAATAGTTGCCTCTTATAAGATCACAGAGAAGAAACATAATTTCTCCTTAAACTTATTGCTAGAAATTCTCATATATAACCTGCAATGATGAGTATGATGCCAAGAGTTACTGAAATAGTGGAAGGTATTCTAGGTATTTGATAAAGCTTCAGGTATATAAAACACATTGAACATTCAGGGAATACTGCCTAGTCTAGTGTTGCTGAAATGTAAAAAGATAAAGGCAGATATGAGGTGAGGCTGTAAAGAAAGTGTTGTATAGATAATGCCTTCTGTTTGAAACACATTGAATTCTAATAAGTCACAACATTTAAATAGTTGTATTCATCAGTCAAATGAAAGCTACACATCTTCCTATACATGTGTTTGTGGTATGGTATTGTATGTAAAGTTACTGAAGTTCAAATGCTATTTCATATGTATGTGTGTGTGTGTATATAAACATATTTACACACATACTGACTGGGAAAATATGATATACAAAAAGAGTACACATATACAGGAATTTAATAAGCAAATTATGTAGAAAACAGTAGAAAGTAGTTTTCTGTCTTAAATTATGATATTTTTTTTTAAAAATTATATATATATATTTATTTATTTATTTTTGGTTACATTGGGTCTTTGTTGCTGTGTGCAGCCTTTCTCTAGTTGCTTCAAGCGGTGGCTACTCTTCGTTGTGGTGCGCAGGCTTCTCATTGTGGTGGCTTCTCTTGTTGCTGGGCCAGGGCTCTAGGTGCATGGGCTTCAGTACTTGTGACTCGCGGGCTCTATAGCGCAGGCTCAGTAGTTGTGGTGCATGGGCTTAGTTGCTCCGCGGCATGTGGGATCTTCCCGGAACAGGGCTTGAACCCATGTCCCCTGCATTGGCAGGCGGATTCTTAACCATTGTGCCACAAGGGAAGTCCCCTATGATAGGTTTTAAATATGAACCTCTTATTGAAAAATAAGTTATACAGTTCAGCAAACTTTTACACTAGTATGCAAAACATGAATTTTTATAAATGTATATATACATATATGTATATATGTACATATATTTATATATGTATATTATATATATCCAAAATGTCACTTTAAATTTTGTGAAATTTATTTATTATCTAAAATGAGAACATAGTTCTCAATTATAAAAGGTGTTGTAGAAAGTAATTCTAAAGTTCGTATACAGTATACAATTTAGCTGTATTAAAATGTACATCGGATCCTTCAAATGGAGACCCCGCAGTGTGAGAGTAGTCTTTTAAATGAATTTCTAGACATATTTGAAAAAGAAATAGATGTTATGGTTATAAAAGAATTATTTTTTCATCAAGGGAAACCATGCATGGATGTCTCCAAAGAAAAAGAACAAAAACCTTTTATTATTTCAAATGTTTTGACCAAATTCCTATTAAAATGTACTTATCTTCATAAAGATATATATGGATTTAATATTTGTGAACAAATATTCTCAGATCTTGACTTAAATATCAGTTACCTCCTGATTGTCTTCTTCTTGTAAGTTAGTCTACATTTGGAATTGTATATTGAAAGAATAATAGATAAATTACACAAACAGGTACATCAAAATTTTACAAAAGAAGAGCAGCAGACAAAACATGGAAGCTTTTCTTTCACTTGCCCTCACTCTGTTTGTGTCATCATATTGTTTTAATTAAGAAAGCAACATTTAACACTATATAAGTATGTACATTGTTCCATAAAGGCAGAGAAAGTATAA
Organism: Phocoena phocoena; assembly: GCF_963924675.1. NCBI lineage: Eukaryota > Metazoa > Chordata > Mammalia > Artiodactyla > Phocoenidae > Phocoena > Phocoena phocoena. Next base: position 115,005,637 of record NC_089223.1, read on the forward strand.
TCGTATGTTAAAATTAGCTTTATATTATTAACATCTTCTTCTTCCTATCCTTCTTTCTATGGATCTGGCATTTCCTAGGCTTCTGGTGAATTTTCATATAAGTATGCTATTTTGTCAGCCACTCTGATTTATCTCACTGACAGAAGCTAAGAATAAATCTATTAAATTTTCCATACATAGCATTTATTTAAGGATATTGATAGGACTTCAAGGAGCAGGTTGAAGTCAATCTGCCATATTAACCTCAATCACGTTGCCAGGGTCCTGTACTGAGACAACTCTGAATAAGTCCCAGGGTAGACAAGTAGGCTTATTTTACATGGTGAGGGTGTAGGCCATGGCCAGTCTATTACCTACTACAGTCCAAGCAAGAGAGTTTAGACAGACTGGCTTATCTTTGGTGCCATGACCAATAATTAGAGAGGCTAATGGATGTGCCAAGGTGCAACTCATCCCCAATAGAGACAGTCCATGGCTCAGTCATTCCCACGTATAAACAAATAACCCAAAGTCATACCAGTCACTTCAGCTTGGGATGTATTATTAAATTTCACTTGATTCACCAATACATTGGTTTGCTTAAGCCTCATGGGCAGTGTCACCAAGTAATTGCAGCTTCAGTATCCATGTACAACATAAGCCAAGTCCATCCAGGCATTAGGAGAGCATTTGTATCAGTCAGATTGGAACAAATTTGGGCCAGTCATTGTGATTGTACACTTTAAAGAGGAATCCACATTTGGAGTTTGTCATCGATGGTGTTAGCCACAGAAAAATAGGACTGGCCATGTCCATATGAGTTATTCTATTGTCATAGCATGTTGATGAGAACGACTAGTCAAGCAGGTCAGATCGCCAGCCACTACTACTTCTTGACTAAGATAGACGTTATGCTTGTTTTTCTAGGCTGAAGGGTGAATATAGGGGGAAAAAGAAACCATTAACTTTCTCTACTCTGTATACCTCTGTAGACTAAAATTTCCTCTCAAGGTTCTGGAGTTATTGTTTTCCTTTTATGGCCACAAAATCAGTGTACCCATATTGGTAGCTATAAATTTACATTTTCTCTAGTCATCTCCTACCTGTACCCAGATATTTCCTCTGGATGAAGAATAGGTACATTTTTACAAAATTCTTGGAGACCCATTGTATCTCCTGCCTTGGTCTGAATAAGCAATTATATGGGGGGTTGGCAAACAATGTTCTCAGGTATGTGGTTATTTTCTTTATGATATGGGACCACGTAAATCTGACAAGATAGTCTAGGTGACTAACAAGAATTAAGTTTGAATCTTAGTACCCTTATGACTGGGCAGCCACCTGGTGGGTGTGTCAGCCAGACTTGTCTAGGCTTGCTCTCAGGAGAAGAAAAAAACAATCATGCCCAGTAATGATAACAGCAAAATCTCAAATTTCACTAATGTTGTTTCCTAATCATTATTTAGTAAGTTACCAAAAGAAGATTATCCTATTCTGGGTGTAGCAACATTCAGTGATTACAAAGTTATGTGGACTGGGAGAGATAAGGAAGATAGAGACAGAGATCATTATAAGTTAATTTTTGAGGAGATTATTCTAGAGCTCAGTGAAACCATAAACCTGTAAGATGGTAGGTGCCTTGGAATTATTATTAAATACCTTGACTAATGGCACATTGTTAGGTAGGATTTGCAAGGAAAGGTAGATCATTGCAAGAATATAGATGGTCTGGAGAGCCAAATACATAGCACACATTAGTTTCAAAGATCATAATTGTGTGGCCAAAGTCAGCCGATCATCTTAAAACAGCAACACCCATACCTGAAAAGTACCAACAGTGGTGAGGTACTATTCTATCAATAGTGTCCTCAAAGTGATTCAGGCATCTGAAATGCAGTCAATCTTCTAAGAGTAGGCAGGGTCAAAGTCCCATCCAATGTGACCTTTTTCTACCATGAGACAAAGAAGACGAAATTCTGGTAGGAGTCACAAATCTGGCATACAATGGTGTCTCTGTATCAGAAATCTATAGTTCTTTACTCTGTGCCCAGTGTACTATGGCAAATGGAGAGCATTCTGATGCAATGATGGACCCCGATTGTGACGGTGGTAATTTGGTCAGTTCAGGTTTGACCTGCTGCTTAATTCCACTAAGTCTCATTGGAGAATTGGCCCTCGATGTGGGCATCTATATAAATGTCCTATTGGCCACCGCAATTTGTTTCCATAGTTTGCAGTCCCACAGAAGGGTATCTTTGATATTCTAGTCTTTATTCCTCCAGGTGGCACACCAAATGCCAATTCCACTGATGATAGCTTAAGATTCAATAAAATATGATGTCTGGCAATTTGAAATGTTGTCTAAGGCAGGGGGCGGCAAACATTTTCTATCAAGGGCCTGACTGTAAATATTTTAAGTTTTGTGGGCCATTATACTCTTTGTCAAATATGCACATTTTTAAACAACTCTTTAAAAATGTGCAAAACATTCTGAGCTTGATTGTTGTCCTCACAGAAACAGGTTGTGAGCTGTAGCTGCCTAACCCTGGTCTGAGGCGAGTGTACTACATTTCAGTTCAGCCTCTTGTGAGTCAGTAGTTGTTCCTGAAGCTGGTTTTCCAGAGTGGTAGTTGGCCTGGACAGTTGAACCATCAGTGAACAGGCTCAGGTATTTAAGAAAACCTCTGCAAATCAAGGGTTCCATTGAGCTACCCCATTTGCTTCAGAGATTGAAGTGGGAGAGAAGAACTTTTCTAGAAGAGATAGCTGCCACTTTTTCATGAAAACAGGTTGGTGCTAGAGCCAGTCGGCCCATAGAGACTCTCAGATTTGTTTTTATTAAATTATGAGGCCATTGGGTTCTTACTTTATAAGTTGTGAAGTCCGAATTGACCTACCCATAATGGGGATGTCAGGATGGAGAGTAATAAGACCTATATCATCGTGCATGCAGTTTTTAAAATATCTAAGTAGTAGATTTAGAGCTACCTTTTGCTTTTATGAAAGGATATAATCTATCCTGATTAGCCTCAAATTCTGTATTTGTGAATACATCTAATCACCAACTCCAACTCAGTACCCACAGTATTTTTCTGTCATTCCTATGAACTCAGAGTGAGCAAAAAAATTTGAGCCACCAATGAACAGTTTAGAATAGCCATAGACTGGAGTTCAGATACTACACATACCTAAAGGAGGGTGACCTTGGAGTCAAATTTCATCTCTAATACTTAATAACATGTGTCAGTTATCAATTTATTGCCTCTCAGCTCCTAGCGTACCCTTCTATATACTATCCTGTATGATAAATAACAGTTTCTTTATTTCTCCCTTTAAAGTAAGCATGAGGTTAAGCTTTCTCAGTAGAGGGTGTTGGTGAGGAACTGGAGGAAAAGGAGGCTTCTTGCAATTTCTGGCTTGGCCAGGCTGTGGATGTGAAGACACCCAGAGTAACTTGCCCAGCCACCAGCCCAGAAGGTGGTGGTCCTGCAACCTTCCAGTCTTGACCTGATGATAATCGTTTGGCAACCCTCTATATGTGGAAACACTGCACATGTGTGCACAGCTATCTGTGGCCCAGAAAGTCACACACTGAATAGCCAAACCTTCTGCAACCCCAGCCCCACTCTCACTGTCTGCAAAGCCTTCATGCTCCAAAAGCCTTCTATCTCCCCAGTCTCTCCTGGACTTCCACTGGAACCCATACCATAACTAGACACTGATTAGCTGCTCTGGACCTGAAGTGAAGAGCCTATTCACTTCAGGTAGAAAGTGAAGAGTGAGGGTAGCCTATTTTTGCTCAGTAACTCCAGATCAGCTCTGGCTTAGCTAAACCAATGAACTCCTCTGTTATCCAGTGACAAAATCAAAATACCTTTTACAAAGAGGTCTGGACTCATGCCAACTTTGTCCTTCCTTGGATACTGTCCTCTGCTGTAGGGTACCACAGGGTTTCCTTATATCTCTTTTACTATACGTCTTATCATAATTAATGATTCTTTATAAACTTCCCCTGTTTAACCTATAAAAAGACAATGAAAGAAAAATAAAATAAAATAAAAAAGAAAGAAAAAGGAAAAGGCTAAATCAATGTGAACCAGGAAAGGACATTAAGAAGCCAAAAGAATGAAATATTACAGGATATGGCTCCAGCCTCAGGACCTTGGACAGCAACAGGCCAACAAAATCTAGTTAAGGTCAAAGATTAGGGATCTAAGATAATGTGTTCAGCCACCATTCATGGAAGCCCTAACTCGTGTATGACTTTGGACGTTCTCCTTACACAGCCATGTTTCAATATTTTATCTTAAAAAAAATGTGTTGCTCTTTCATTCTCTGTGATCAGAGGCCTGATGTTAACAATTCAAAAATTCTGTCTAGGCACACTAGGAAGCACACAGGCAAGAGACAGCAAGATTAATCAGTAGTCCTGCAATTCACAGTCATCATGCTTCCAGTGTGATGTCAGTCATGAGAATATTCTTCATGTCTAATATGCTTGCTTCTGAAAAAGGAACAAGTAATGTGAATCGTATCTATCCAAGATCTGTAGGTTGGCAAAGAAGAGTCACATTTGAAAGCTGATGATGATAAGGTTGACTTCACCTTTAAAATTAGCTGGCTCCTGTATTTCAGAGCTTGAAGGACATTGCAATACAAAGAGCTCATTCATTGTACAGGAGACGAGAGAGAAGTGCCAGAGTATTCTCCTAAATGTACTTTCTTGTTCTGTAATGCTGGAGCCATCACTTAATCAAGAATGTGTAAATGTTCAATAAATATCTGAGTGCTTAATTGCTACTTATGTTTCAACTTCAATAAAATTGTGGAGAGAGAATGACTTACGTGATGTATGATATCATGAATAATTATGATCTTATTACTCAGATTATGTAGTGTCAGGGAGATGAAAAACCTGCTCCTGAACACGTGCAGTTGAACTTTCTTCTGGCACTTAAAGGAGGAAATTCTTTAAATCTTTGTTTCTGCTTTTAGACTGATTTGAAAGGGAAAAAAAGAAAAATAAAACAGGCTAACCTAGTGAGAAAGAAGAGAGAAATGGCACGAAACTGGTTTCCTTGAGTGAGCACAGTTCTTCCTAGCTCATTTCTTAAAATAATGGATAGGTTTACCTTGGGGTTACTGGCTTCCTACTGTGGGCTTAGTTCTAGCTCCCAGAACTCATGTGAACTCAAACCAGGTCTCTTTCCAGTGGATATGAAAACCTCAACCATTATCCCTTGAATCCTGTACTTGACCCAATACCTGGTGTCAGCACATTGTAACTCTTGCTTTCCACACAGGCTTTTCATTACTTTTCCTTCTATATGTGTGTTTTTTTTCTTCTTTCCAGAGCATCTGTCAGTTTAAAATGTTTAGGGTTTTATTTTTTCCATCATTTGTTTGCGGCTAGAAGTGGGCCATTCTGGATTAGAACTTTCAACCCAACTGCTGGGAATCTTCAACCTCACTCAATATGCAGTCTTTTTTAAAATATTTATTTATTTATCTATCTATCTATTTATTTTTATTGGAATGTATTTGCTTTACAATTTTGTGTTAGTTTCTGCTATACAGCAAACTAATGTTATGCATATACGTATATCCATTCTTTTTTAGATTTCCTTCCCATTTAGGTCACTACAGAGCATTGAGTAGAGTTCCCTGTACTATACACAATACGCAATCTTGAAGAACTTACTTTTTCCAACCCCTACTAAAAATAAAAATTTGGTGTAGCAAAGGATACTCTAGCATTTTGGAAGTGAATGAAAGATTGCAACTTCAAATCACAAAAATTGAAAAGCATTAGGTAGTATCCAAATTGTTTAGTTCAAATCAAATTAGACCCTTGTATCCATGCTCAGTCCCCAATAATCCAGGGACAAAGAAGTTAGGGGTCAGGGCTTGAGGATATAAGTATATGTTGTGAGGGAATGTAGCTTTTATGCAGATGAATAAAGTTTAATCCCTAGATACATTAGTAGAATTAGCAATTTATTAAAGATTTTTTCACTAGGGTAGATTAAATGAAAGCTTACACGCAGGGAAATGGGAAAGAAATAAACACAAATTCCAGGCTACACAATGAGGTCCCTTTTGTCAACTAAACCTCCACTGGGGAATGATCCCAATTCTGAAGAAATATTCTATGACTTCAGCTGTGGCCTGGATAAAATGGAGATAAGGCAGAGCTTTAACTGGGGTTACAAAGAAAGAGGGGACACAAATTCACTGATGGCTGCTGCCTGTCATTCCCTCTTATCAGAATAAGAGCATGGAAGATCTTTTAAAAAATGGGAAAGCAGTAATACCTGGTGCTGAACATAATGTTCTGGAAAGAGAATAAAAAACATTTTTTTGTTGCTAAATAGAAAAAATAATCAAATAAAAACTATACCAATATTTTACAGTAAGACAGAAGGTGTCCTCAATATGCTCACATTAAATAAAAATAAATAAGAAATTAAAGAAAAATCCCATAACCAATAAAAACTAACAAGTTAAAAAGAAAAATCTATTTCTGTTCTAATTAAGATAAAAATTGTTAGATTACAAAAGATTTCTATCAGAGAAATTAAAGTACATGACTGCTCACAAAATTTAAAAGCATAATACTTTTAAAATGCCTATTGATTTATGTTGCCTTTTCAACTGCCATTTGCCATTATAGCTTTGGGAGGCTTCCTAAAGAAAAAGAAGAAAATGATGTAGAAATAATGAGAATCTACAGCTAGTTTCTGCATATCATAGAAAAGAAAGGCAGAGAAGTAAGAAGAGTAAAAACTTTTATGTTCTAATCTTACCTCTAAAGATAGAAGCCTGAGAAGAGATTTATTTATTTTTTCGTATATTAGGACATCATAAGAGATTTATTTATTTTTTCGTATATTAGGATATCATAAATATACATCATATTCGTATATTTTTCGTATATTAGGACATCATTGCTTACACCCATACATTTGGAAAAAATTACCATTGTAAATTTAAGACAGTTTTAGATTTTTAAAAAAATCGAATTAACAAAGTGGAAGTTAATATTTGTGACATAAAATATATAAAATATTTTAAAGTATACTATTAGATCAAGTATAAATAATACCCTGTTGATTCCTATAGATACCAATAATAGTTATTTAACAGCAAAAATCTTCTCCCCTGTAAGACATTGAGACTATGAATTCTTCCAAATTTTCAAGTAACAGCTGATTTGAATCTTATAAAGCTCTTCCAGAGAAAGAATTAGAGGAAATATTTTTACCCAGGTATATCCATGAAGCCATTATAATCTTGAAAATAAAGTACAAAAAAATAAAATAAGTCTCACAAATAAATATGCAAATTTCTCAACAAAATATTAACAAAGTATAAAAATACCCCGTAATCAAGTTGAGTATATTTCAAAATTGCAATCATGATATAATATTAGAAAATTTATAAATATCATTATCCATTTAAATAAATTATGAAAAATATGATCATAAAATGCTGTAAGAGCCTTTGATCAAATTCCACCTCCAAGCATGATAAAACTCCCAGTGCTTCTATTTAACATAGTATAGGAAGACCTCACATGCAGTCTGACGCTACATTCACTACTCTATTTCAATACAGTAAGTCCCCTACATACAAACAATTTCTATTCTGAGAGTAAGGAAGTCCAATTTGTTCATAAGTCCAACACAGTTAGCCTAGGTACCCAACTAACACAGTTGGCTATATAGTACTGTACTGTAATATAGGTTTATAATACTTTTCACACAAGTAATACATAAAAAACAAATAAGCACAAAAAATAAAACATTTAAAATTTTACAGTACAGTACCTTGAGCAGTACAGTAGTACAGTACAACAGCTGGCATACAGCTGGTATTGTAGGCTTAGCTCCCCAACAGAAATTGCTTTGTCCAATTACTTCTGGAAGGTAAATTATTCCCCTTACATATGTTAAAAATATTTTATATATTTTGCCTGTACCAGTGCCTTTTAGTCAACTTTCATTACTTTTTTGATGACTGTGAATTAGAATTTATCACAATTTAATTATTTTACTTTCTTATAAATTTACTATTTATTTTCTTTCTCCTGAAGGAGAATTGAAATTCCATAAGCACGTGGATCTTATTAACTTGTTCACCATTTTAACTATATCTTAAAGGATAATGTCTGCCTCCCCAGTAGACCTTCAAGTAATTATTTCTCAAAGGATGAACAAATCACATGTTTTGCAAAGTAATTACATTATATGATTGATAAAAGTGCTGCCCATGATGTTGCATTTGTCAAGCATAGTATATAGATGACATTATTACAAATCTGTATATTCCCAAGATTTTCCCGCCCTCTTATTTAACTCTTTCTCATTTTATTCTAAGGTCTTTAAGGCTGTACACATTTCATTTTTCTCCTTTTTTCCCTCCAAGGATAATGTTCAATTCATAGATGATACTTATTAGATATTTTAAATATATGAATATATTAATGAAATAATGAATAACTAGATGAATGGATGGCTACAGGTTAACCACATTTAATAACTTCCTAACTTCCTTATATGAAAATTATTTTATTAAAATATTCTTAGTTATATAATTTGAGTAATATCACACAGTCTTAAAAATTAATGTATACAGTTTTACCAAATTTAGCATAGGATATATGCTATTAGAATTCTGACAAGATTAGTGCATTACCTAAATAATGTCAAAAATCAGTTAAATAAAAAATTTAAATTAGTTTACATTGTTTTGCAAACTGAGATGCCTACAGCAGCAATAGCAGAATAAAGTCTACCTAGCAACAAATTTAATCTCTGAGCATTGTTTGGTTAGCATACTGATTAACATGTTGTTTTTTCACATCATTCAGAGCAGATGTATATGTATATGCTAAGAGAATTCTTCAACAATTTTTTGTATAACTGAAAGTCATTCATTTCTAATATTTTAGAGCCTTCTTATATAATTTCAACTTCACAGGAGTAGGTATTTTTGTTTATTTCCTTCACTGATACAGCAAAGCTCTACCTACCACAGTGTTTGAGTGCTTATTTGATAAATATCTGTTGAAGGAATGTAAAAATGTCAACCAAAAGGGAGATAGTTCTAAAGAATTAGAAAAAAAGTAAGCCCATTTATATGAGTGTTTTGAGAATTTAATGCAATAATTGTCTTTATCAGTGAAATGCAATAACTTGGTACTAGTCTGTTTATAGTAATGATAGACAACATGATGAGAAAAATAATGATGGTATAATAACCTCACTTATTTAATCAAATGCAACCTTATTATCTTAAGCAAAATAAAAATTCATTGGTAATCTGATAATTACATATATGGTCTAACAGGTGTTGAAGACTCCAAAAAATGTGCCCTCTAGAAATTTATGACAATTGGTAGATTTGAGCCATTCAAATGTATACAAAGCATATATTTGTTGAGACCTTACCGTGTGCTAGTCACTGTGTTAGGTGATAGGGAAAGGTAAATTATCAGGTAGTAAGTATAGTTCCTACATTTATAAGCTTAAAATACTGAGGGACCAAAAGTTGTTGATAAAATATTCATGAGAGTACATAAAGATTCACAACTGCTATAGGTACTTCAAATGAAAACTGAATGTTGTATGAGAACCTATAATGTACTATACAGATTTGAATATCAGACATTGTCTGATTTAATATTGAATATTGATTTAACCTGAAATTATGTTTAATTTTAAGTATTAGATATTTAATACATAAAAGATAACAAGTGGTCTAGGTCCATCATCTTTAAATTTTTTTTTCCTCTGTAAAAAATGATCATTTGGTAGTGCAGTATATCAACCAACTAAAATTGAGATGACCTGTTAGCAAAGGTAGAATATTTCCAATCTGATCTGGTTTTTACAAAGCAGTCAAAGAGGTTAGTTTTTTTTTTTTTTTCCTTTGAAGAAACTGTAAATAATCAAACTCTGTAAAACATGAAAGAAAGTGGCTATCCAACAACCATGAAGTTGCTTAGGTATCCACTGTCATCCCACCTTTCAGTGACAGACAGGCTCTGTTCTTAAATGGCAGTGCAAGTTGTCCTGGTGAAATGGTGTAGTACATAATAATTACAGAACTACAGAATTTTTTATGAGAAATTTTTTTTGTGGTTAAGGATTAAATATATACTAATAGACTCATTGTGACAGCTATTGCTAGAAACTATATAAATATTTCAAGAAGGTGCTTTTAAAAAACAAGAGGAAAATCTTTTTCCGTTCATGTTCTAATAAGTATCATGTCTACATCTGTGAAGTGTTCATCATTACTTTATATATATTTGTTTTATGATTCCTCTTGGATATTGTGACATATATCTGGCTCTGAAGCCTAATGAGGTAGAAGTGTGTTCAGTGAAGTATATTTTGGGGGAAATACAGAAAACATGAATGACAACTTACGTTTGTGATTTTAGACATTCCTTTGCAAAATAGTGTATGATCTAATAATGAGTTGTGCAATTTCTTTTTATACTTTTCAAGAAAATCCCATTTTTTTTACTTAAATTGTAATAATTTATTATTTTTGCTCATTTAATATTTGAAATTAGAATTGTTGTAGATTTAGTTCAATGTAGTGCTTTACATTCTGTGTTAATCTAGAAAAACATCATTTACAGCCATAATCATTAATTATCCCATTCTGTAGTGGCTCAGTGTCCCTGATTACTGAATAGCGCATTGTTTTTAATGTAAATTGTTGCCACAAAATCAATGCCTTTACTTCTAATTAAATGAATTAATGGATTTGGGCACTAGAAAAAAATTGAAATGTATTACTTGTAAACTTTTCAGAGCCCCATTTCGATAATGAATTATCTGATTAGCAATGGCCAAGGGAAAAGTTCAAGGAGATTGCCTAGAAAGTAATCTGAGACATAAAAAAATTCAACTTTGGTCACCTTTCTTTTCATAATTATTTTGGATGACATTACAGTTAGGAAGAACACCAATATATTGTAAAATCATTTTAAGTAACTGCTTTCCTAAACATAGTCCTTTGCTTTAAAGTGTCAGGATAATCAGGAATCTATAAATTTCTACATTCCTATTGCTATTCATTTGACTTTGCAATTTAATTGTTGTAATTATCTTAGTTACTGAGATGATACTGATGATATTGATACATAATTGAAGTTATTTTTGTAGTTTACTTTCTTGACCTCTAGAATTATATATAGAACTTAATTAATTGTAGAGATTTTTGTAGTTTAAACATTATCATTTTATATCCATTGAAGAATATTAATTTTCACCTTTTGTTTTCTGTGAGAACAGTTGAACATGAACACATTTAGGAAGTTATTTTGAAGAATTAGTATTGATGATGGAATTAGTTGATTCCAAATGTGAATCTTTGGAAATAATGATAAGGGAATTCACCTCTTCTTTCCAGACCCATGTATTCTTCCTTTTGAGGATAGTGAGACACAGAGGTCTGTGATTCAGTGACCATAGTGCCTCCTTGAGGACAGTATACTATCCTCACAGAGTATTGCTTCCAGGTTGGGCCTTCAGCAGGCAATTTAAGTGTATTAGTAGGGTAGTTGCTTTTGGAATGAATGAATGCATATATATATATATATATAGTGTGTTTATATGTATAAAAACATCTCTGCTATTTTTAAGCAGGTGGTTTTCCTTTTATGTTGAAACATAGGATTAATATCTAAAATATATTTAAAAAACTCTATAACTCAATAGCAAAAAATAAGTAGACATTAAATAATGAGCAAAAATACTTGAATAGACGTTTCATGAAAGAGGACATACAAACTGTCAACAGGTATGTGAAAAGGTGCTCGACATCATTATTCGTAAGGGAAATGTAAGTCAAAACCACGATGATCTATCACCTCACACCTGTTAGAATGTCTGTTACCAAAAAAATAAAAGATAAAAACAAAATTTAACGAGTGTCATTGACAAGGATGTGGAGAAATTGGAGCACTTGTACACTGCTTGTGGGAATGTAAAAGAGTACAGCCACAATGAAAAATAGTATAGTGGTACCTCAACAAATTAAAAACAGAATTACCATATGACTTAGCAATCCTACTGGAGATATATAATAGCATAGTATCCTAAAGAATTGAAATCAAGATCTCAAGAAATATATGCATGCATTCCCATGTTCATTGCAGCATTATTCACAATAGTCAAAATACCAAAGCAATCTACATGCCCATTGACAGATGAATGGATGACAGTGGAATATTATTCAGCCTTTAAAAAGAAGAAAATCCTGCCACATGCAAGAATGTGAATGAACTTGGAGAACATGATGCTAATTGAAATAAGCCAGTCACAGAAGGACACATGCTGCATAATTCTAACTATATGAGGTATCTAAAATAGTCAAATTCATAGAGACAGTAGAATGGTGGTTGCCAGGTGCTAAGAGGAGAGGGAAATGGAGAGTTGATATTCAAGGAGTATAAAGTTTCAGTTAAGCAAGATGAATGACTTCTAGAGATCTGCTGTACATCACTGTGCCTACGGACAACACTTCAGTATTGTGCACTTAAAAATTTGTTGAGGGTAGATCTCACATTAAGTGTTCTTCCTACAATAAAATAACAAAACAAAACATCTTTTAGTCAGCATATCTTGCCCAAAGCACACTGTAATAACCTACTAGGGATAAAAACTAGAAATTATGATTAGGATTTATTTAAAATCTATTGTTTTATATATTGTTATTTACATAATTTACTCTTTTGACATTCCTTATAATACTTTCTAGAGATTTATTTCAGTGATTGAAAAAGATAAAATAGTATATTTAAAGAAAAATAATTTACAAGGGCAATAAACATAATTTATGAAGCTGCACAGAGGTATTCTATAGTAAAATAATCTTAACAAAATAATATTGACTTGATTTTAAAGATAGCAGTAAATTTACTGGTGGTCTCTATTTACATTCTTTTTTTCATCTTTTAAATTTTTTATATGATCTACACACACCTTTCATTGATCACACTTCTTTAGTTGTCATAATACGTATTATTCGGATTTGTGTTGGTGCTACCATGAAGCTCAAAAGTTTTTCTGTGTTCTCTCAACTCCTAAATTAGAATCAAAGAGCAAACTTTGTTTTTTGGTTGTTTTTGTTAGTTATAACCTTAAACATTTAATGAATTTTAGCGAAACAATTATTTCACAAAATGGTTTGATGATTTTTGTTTGACATTTTCCAAAACAAACAGAGGAGGAGAAAAAAATACTTCTAAAATTATAAAATGGAACAAAGGAAATCCATAACCTCTTTCTTTTAGGCTCTTCTTGACCTACTTATTTTTTTTAACTCTAAATTCTGTGCCTCACCTTTTTCTATTTTTATTTTTTTAGAGCAGTTTTAAGTTCACAGCAGAATTGAAGGTAAGGTAGAGATTACTCATACACACCTTGACCCTACACACCCCAGCCTCCCCCATTATCAACATCCCACACCAGAATGATGCGTTGTTACACTTGATGAACCTACATGGATACATCATCACTCAAAATCCATAGTTTATGGATTACTCTTGGTGTTCTGTACTCTATCAGTTTGGACAAATGTATAGTGATATGTAATCTATCATTATGATATCATACAGAATATTTTTATTGCCCTAAAAATCCTCTATCCTCTGCCTACTTATTCCTGCTTAATGCACTCCAACCCCTTGGCAACAACTGATATTTTTACCATCCCCATAGTTTTGCCTTTTCCAGAATGTCATATAGCTGGAATTGGACAATACATAACTTTTTCAGATTGACTCCTTTCACTTAGTATGCATTTAGGATTTCTCCCATCTTTTTATGGCTTGATAGCTCATTTTGTTTCAGCACTGAATATTCCATTCTCTGGATATACCACAGTTTACTTATCTAGTCAACTACTGAGGGACATCTTGATTGCTTCCAAAGTTTGGCAGTTAGGGATAAAGCTGCTGTAAACATCCATGTGCAGAATTTCGCATGGATATTTGTTTTTAACTACTCTGAGCTAATACCAAGTAGTTTGATTGCTGGATCTTCTGGTAGTAGTATGTTTAGTTTTGTAAAAAAACACCAAACTGTCTTCCACAGTGGCTGTACCATTTTGTATTTCTACCAGCAATGAATGAGAGTTCCTGTTGCTCCACATTCTCACTAGCATTTGGTGTTATTGTTCTGGATTTGGTCATTCTAATTTCATTTCCTTGTTGACGTATGATTTGAAACAATTTTTCATATGCTTATTTGTTTTCCAGATATCTTCTTTGGTGAAATGTCTATTAAGGACTTTGACCCATCTTCTAATTAGGTTGTTTGTTTTCTTACTGTTGAGTTTTAGCAGTTCTTTGTATATTTTGGAGGACAGTTCTTTATTAATTGTGTATTTCACAATTATTTTCTCCCAGACTGTGGCTTGTCTTCTCATTCTCTTGACATTGTTTTTCACAGAGCAGACATTTTTAATTTTAATGAAGTCCAGTTTATCAATTCTTTCTTTCATGGATTGTACCTTTGTTGTTATATCTAAAAAGTCATTGCCATACCCAAGGTCATCTAGGTTTTTTCCTATGTTATATTTAGGAGGTTTTTTTTTTTTTTTTGCGGTACACGGGACTCTCACTGTTGTGGCCTCTCCCGTTGCGGAGTACAGGCTCCGGACGCGCAGGCTCAGCGGCCGTGGCTCACGGGTGCAGCCGCTCCGCGGCATGTGGGATCCTCCCGGACCGGGGCACGAACCCGTGTCGACTGCATCGGCAGGCGGACTCTCAACCACTGCGCCACCAGGGAAGCCCTATTTAGGAGATTTTTACTTTTGCATTTTACATTTAGGTCTGTGATCCATTTTGAGTTAATTTTTGTGAAAGACTTAAGGTCTGTGTCTAGATTCATTTTTTGCATGTGGATGTCCAGTTGCTCCAGCCTCATTTGTTGAGAAGATAATCTTTGCTCTATTATATTGTCTTTGCTCCTTTGTTAAAGATCAGTTGACTATATTTCTGGGCGCCTACTTCTGAGCTCTATTCTGTTCCTTTGATCTATTTGTCTTCTTTCACCAATCACACTGACTTTATTACTCTAGGTATATAGTAAGTCTTGAAGTTGGATATCATCAATCCTCCAACTTTGTTCTTCTCCTTCAATACCGAGATGGCTCTTCTGGGTCTTTTATCGCTCTACGTAAACTTTAGAATCAGTTTCTTGATATGCATAAAATAATTTGCTCAAATTTTTATTGGGACTGTATTGAATCTATAGGTCAATTTGGGGAGAACTGACATATTGAAAATATTGAGTCTTCCTATCCATGGTCAGGGATTCTCTCTCCATTTACTTAGTTCTTCTTTGATTTCATTCATCAGAGCTTTTAATCTTCTTCATATAGATCTTATGCATATTTTGTTACATACATACCTAAATATTTCAGCTTTTGGCAAATTCATTCTTAAGTTAGTTTCATTCTTAGTAGCGCTTTCAAGAAACACTTATGAAAGCAATATCTATGCCATTGCATGTTCAGATGTTCCAGTTTCTTGTCTTGGACTTAAATGACAATTGGTATGGTCAGACATTTCTCAAATCATAATTTATTTTCTTGAGCATTGTGTAGACATTTATCTACAATATTCTGGTGCTAAATTGTCGCTGGAAAGAAAGCTGTACGTAGCCTGTTAGTTTTTACTTGATTATTTTGCCTGAGTTTTTCATTATTATAGAAATTAAGCTACTTTATTCGACTGTTTATTGATTCACCATTTCTTTCTGTGGAGTAAAATCTTGTTTTATCCCTGGAACATTTTGTATTATATAGCATTTTGTTATTTTAGTTTTCTTCTCTGAGAAGACCGTGGATGTGTGTCACCTATCACTCTTACTGATCTTCTCATATCTTCTATTTTTTTTTTCCCATGAGTCCTTTTAACTCTATATCTTCTGAAATCTTTTTGTTGACTTTTGGCAATTCTGTCTTCCATGGGCTTCAGGTGATTTACCTGAAGATACTTAAATATTTTTAAAGATTTTAAAATATTTTATTGAGGGATATCAGTAGCGATGATGTATCAATGCAGACAAACTCATGGCTTAGATGATACTAAAAGTCAGGACATTATTGATATAAGGATAGTTGTTATTAGAAGTTAGTATTTTTGAATATACTAATATTGACAAAAATTATTTTAACACCAAAACTAAATGAAAGCACCAGCCAGTTGCCAGAAATTAAAACAACCACATATGCAGTGTTTTAGAGCTCGATAATTAGTACCTGCATCTAATACTAATGTTATCATCACCTATAAAATGTTTGTATGAAGTTTAGAAAATCAATTTCTGTTAATTAGTTAAAGTAATATAAATTTACTCTTAACAGTAAAATTTTGTTAAAATTTGTCGTATAAATAAAGACTTTAAAGAATATATGAAGAAATAATCTGATTTCCTTGGGGAAGAATGAAGATTTTCAATCATATATTAAACATTGTTAAGGTAATATACATATGTTTGTTATTAGTCAGATATCAATTTGTATTAGTTACCAATAGCTGCACAGTAAAATACCACAAACTTGGTGACTTAAAATAGCACAAACTTATTATCTCACAATTTCCATATGTTTAGAGTTTGGGCACAACAGAACTAGTTCTTCTTTTTAGAGTCTCACAAGGCTGCAATTCAATAATCTACTTCCTAGTTTGCTTAAATTTTGTGGCATAATCTGTTTCCTTACATACCTAAACCTAAGGGTCCCAGCCTTTTGATGAGGGTCAGCTGGAGGCCACTCACAGCTCCTAGGGGGCTGCCCTTAGGTATTTGCCATGTGGGCCTCCCGAAAGGGTTGCTTACTTTTTCAAAGGGAGTTAGAGATATAGTCTCTAGCATGAGTCTGCTAGCAAGACAAAGTCTTAAATTGTGTTGTGCAATCACAGAAATGACATCATTCACCTTTTTCATGTTCTATTGGTTAGAAACAACTCATAGATAATGCTCACTCAATAGGAGGGTACTAAATAAGAGTGTGAACATAAGGAGGCAGTGATTATATGAGGCCAACCTGAGTCTGTCCAGCACATTATTTCCTTTGATTGCCAATGCTTCATGTCCCTCCCGCATTCAAAATAACTTCACCCCTCCCCTGAGTACCCAGTGTCTCATCCCATTACACATCTGCTCAAATTTCAGAATCTAATCAGCTCCAGGTGTGAGGTACGATAGGCATAGTTCCTCTTGATCCCTCTGTACATACTAAAATAGACAAATTAAGACTCAAAATATACAGTGTTGGGACTGGCATAGAAAGACAACTATAGTTGTCTCTTGGTATCCCTTGGTTGGGGAATTAGTTCCAGGAGCTCCCATGTATACCACAGTCTGCAAATATTTAAACCCCTTATATAAAATTTATGGTATAATACAGTGAATACAGTAGGCCCTCTATGTACGTGTTTCATGAAACATACAGAACTGGAGAGCCAACTGTACAGATATTTCCATTCAAAAAGAAGGGAGATTGAAGTTTTAAAAAAGTCACTGGCCCATAGCAATTCTAAAATCCACTTAGACAAATGTTAGGAGTTTCTTGTGTGTTTCAAGGTCTGGGAATAACTCTCTGTGGCTTTGACTTCACTCTCTGGGCTATTGGTTCTACATTTTGAGTCATTCTATCCTTCTCATTGAAGGTAGAATGTGTTCCCAACTGAATAGTTTTATTGGCTGGTTTCCTGGAAATAGTATTTGTGGAGTCCAGTAGGCTTCTTTCATTTTATACTCTTTGTTCCTTTTAACCCAAGCTGTCACTATCTTAGCTGAAACAGTTTTTACAGATACTTTGTGGATCTCCTGTGGATTTCAGTGAGATTCAATCCATTAGGCAAAAAGCACACTCATAGATCTTTTGAAATAAATCTTTTATTTGCGGTAGGCACTCAATTGCTTTAGCAAAATAGCTATTAAGAAATGTATATTGAATTGTCATTATGGATTTACTTGGCGTTTTTGAGCTAGTATGAAAATGTTATGTACAAAAGAGCTTCTGTCAGATAATGTTCAGCACATATAGTTGGGCAAGGTGCTCTTATAGGGATTGAAAATATAACTGAACAAAATAAGTTAGAAGATAGGAGATGGGATTTAATAATTTGGTGCGTGGTGATCATAGAGATAAGGAAACAACCACAGCAGAGTGGAAAGGGGGCATGTAAACCATTTGTGGGGTGACAGGTAATGGTTACTAGAGAAAAAGAGGCATTTCTGGCAAGACCTGAATGATGAACGGGGGTTACCAAGATGAAAAATGTCAGAATCAAACTAGGGTAAAACAAAAAAAAATTCAAACCTAAGAATAATTATGTGAAAAAATTATAGCCAGTAAAGTATATGATGTACTGTGAAAACTGATACAGTTAATATGGACTAAAGGCTTGACTGTAGATATTAGGTTGAATAGAAATTAGTGACAAAAGGATTCTGGTAAAAGGTGTGTGTGTGTGTGTGTGTGTGTGTGTGTGTGTGTGTGTGCGTGTACGTGTGAAGGAGAGAGAGAGAGAAGGGTGAGATAAACTTTTAGTCATTCAATACAGACTGACATAATTGAGTTTGAAATTCAAAATAATCAAGTTAGTGGAAAACTATTTGAGCCAACAAAGATTTGGTGGCAGGGGAAAATCTTTTCATATATTCAAAATGCTTAATGGCATTTATATTCATTTGTGGTCATATCTGACTACGTAATTTGCAGGGTCCAGTGCAAAATTAAAATGTGGAACCTTGGAAAGAGGCAGGGAATGCAGTATCTCCTTGTCACAGGCTGCCACTCCAACTCACATCCACTGGGTGACCCACAGGAGATTGCAACCTCCATGCCAGGATGTGGCTGGTGCCTGGATCAGTGCTGGGCAAGAGTCCCCTTCAGAGTTACCTACTGAACACATCATGGAGTTTGCAGCCTAGAGAGAGGATAGCTGTCGCCTTGCCCTATGCTAGAAGCCATAAGATGTGAGGAGACCCCAGTCCTTCCCATGATTGTGCTCAGGCCCCCACCAGGTGTGGAGGGCAAAGACAAAATGAAGGTTTCCCCTACCTGCTGATGGGATCCAATTGCCACTCCAAGTGGAGGGCAGCAGCTATTGTGGGAAAGAGATGGTGTGAGAGGGGACAGGTGGATTTGGGCATCAGGAGACAGGGTGCAGGTGGCTAAGAATCCATTTTAGGGAAATGGAGGGTGGCAGGATGTGGTATGGCACATGTGCTGAGACCTCAGGCACCTGACACATGATTCATTGCCTCCTAGGTCTTCACTGACAAAATACTTCACTTAGGAATTCAAAAATAAAATTAAGAATTTCAAGATAACTACCATGGAACATTAAACCCTGAAAGCAGGGCCTTCTGGAGCAAGGGACCTTGTGTAACTACACTGGTTTAACATTCAAAACGCAGGCCCTATTCAATTAATACATTTTTAATACTTGTTTGATATGCTTCAGTCATACTTAATCATATTAATGTAATTTAATTATAAATTTCATATCTCCTTATTTATCATGGAAAATGTGTATGGATGGATTACATACATTTTTGCATTACACTAATTCTGACTTTCAAATTTAGCTCCTAGATGGTTTATGGGAAAAAATGTTTATTCTAGCATCATATTAAGAAATTGAAGAAGTCATAAAGCACCTGTGTTAAATGTAAAAAATAAATGAATAAATTATTTGGCTACTTCATCCCAGTCTGCTTTTATCCATTCATAACCTACTTTCAAAATAATAGATTTTGAATATCTACTAGTTTGAAACCCTTCATTTTATCTGTGTATCATTTACTTTAAAGACTTACTCATTCTTATTTACTCATAGAGCCTGTATTTTGAGACTATTACAATCACTCTTCTTGAGACTTAGGGTCAGTGCAACTGAAACTAGAGACTAGCATACTATAAAAATGTTATTATTTGTTACTTTAAACTTCTAGCCGTTATTCATAGTTAATTCACGTAATTAAAGACTGTTCTTTCACTAAGCTTAACTTTTATATCTGAAAATATATCTAGAGTATTGAAAATATGAGTGTTAATTTTTATGACCAGATGTTTTATTTCTCATAAGTTCTCCTCGAGGAAAAAAATAAATTAAAGAAAAAAAGAACCTATGAGGTTGGTTGTATCCAAAATTTGCCGTGAATACTGTAACTTTAAAATCACTTAGTATATTATCTTAAATCTAAAGTTTGTATGAAATAATCATTTAATAAAGATAATTCTCTTTCTATAAGATTTTTTTTGAGATGGTATGTAGTGAAGTGTGAGAAGTTTGCATATTCGGATATTCATCCTATGTTGATGCTCATAAACTTTCAGATGTGCCCTGGAATCTTTAGCTGACTTTATATGGATGGCATAAAATACTGCTAATACTATGACTCTCTATATGAATTATCTTCCTGTGATCTATAGTTATACATGTATTACCCCATGTTTGTAAGAGAACATGCAGGAATGGACATAGTATGAAAATGAAGTACGATTTAAATATTGCAGCTACCTTTTAAAAAGTTTCATTTGTGTCAAAAATTAAGTGCAGTAGGCTGTTTAGTCACCTTGAGCTATTTTAATGTCTCCTTATGTCCTTGGAATCAGAAAAATAAGAAATGGATAGAAGTGGGGTTTCCAATATGTAATCCTTTATTACACTGTAAGTGGTAGAGTGGGAATTGGTATACAGGGAAGCGTTCACAGGAGATTACTTTTGGAGATAGAATAAATGGGCAGAAGTAATGAAATACACTTTTATAGGAACTGTAGTGCTGATACTATCTTTCTAGATATTGGATTAAACATCATTTTAAGGTAACTAATTTTTTTCAGGAAAAATATGAGTGAGCAATCATTTTCTGAAATGCAAGAAATTTGAGAGGTATTCAATATAATTTAATATGGATAAAACACAAGGTAAAAAAACACACTTCTGATATGGCACCAAATATAATTTTATTTTTGTGGTTTTTTATTCCTCTTTTTGAACATTTAAAAAATGTAGGGATTTGAGTTACTTAAGTCACGGGCTTTTTAATAGAGTTGTAAGATAGTTTTGAAATTTGTTAAAGAGTTAAATAGAGCTCTAATGCAAATTTATTACAAATCTAGATGTCAAGGAGCCACATATACGTGTATCATTATTCTATGCATATCCTATTCTGTAGTATTTTAGTATTCAGTTTCCCAATTATGACATTGCTTTCTGCCATGAACATGAGCATTGAACTAAATGTTTGGGGCTCATAGAGAGAAACTTAACTTGCCTCTGTATGTGATCTAGGAAAAAAATATACTTACTGCTTTTTTTTTTTCTCATGACATTAACAATTTGTGCAATATAACTAATTATACTCAGCATAGTGAAGGTTCATAGAATGTAATAAGGTTCATAGAATGTAATAAAATAAATGGGAATAAAAGGAAATTAAACCAATAATATCCGAATTCCAAATAAATTTAGAACAAATATATATGGTCATCCTTCGTTATTTCCTCTTAAAGGATCAGCAAGGTAGATCATAATCAAAATAAAGGGCTAAGTTCAAGGCTATTCTGGATATGGATATTGGTGCACACACGTAACACTACAGCTTATGGGCTTAGAGAAACACACATTTATTATCTCAGTTTCTGTGGGTTAGGAGCAGGGGCCTGGCCTAACTGGTCCTCTCTTAAGGGTCTCACAAGCCTGCAATCAAGGTGATAGCTAGGCTTTATTCTCTTCTGGAGGCTGGCCTGGAGAAGAATCTACTGCTGAGCTCCTTCAGGTTGTTGGTAGAATTCATTTCCTTGTGGCTAAAAGAATGGGCACCAGCTGTTTGCAGTCAGCTAGAGGCCCTGTGCAGTTCCTTACTACGTGGACTTTTTCAGCATGGTCACTTACCCTTATTATACCAAGCCTGTGAGGAAACTCTGTATCCTTAATTGGCTAATGTGAAGTCGTTTCTAATATAATGGGGTCACATACATGATATCTCATTACATTTGCCATATAGTGTAACCTAATCAAGTATCATTAGGAGAGCGCCATTTCATCACATTTGTCATATTCTTTTGGTTAGAAGCAAGTCACAGATCCTGCCCAGACACAAATAAAGAGGAACACACGACAGTGTGAACATCAGAAAGCCTGGAATCATTGGGGTCATCTTAGTGTCTTTCTGTCACAGGCATAGACAAATTGCTAAAAACTAAATGTAAGTAGCAAACCTTAAAAGCAGGCAAAACAAAAAGATATATCACATATAAGATAATCATACAAATGAAAAACAACTTTTTATCAAAAAAAACTAAGTATTTTGTACTAACAAATAAATCTGTCTCACTGCTTTTTGAAAAATATATGTTTAAAGTCAAAAGTGGAAGCTGAGGGGCTTCCCTGGTAGCGCAGTGGTTGAGAGTCCGCCTGCCGATGCAGGGGACACGGGTTCGTGCCCCGGTCTGGGAGGATCCTACATGCCACGGAGCGGCTGGGCCCGTGAGCCATGGCCGCTGACCCTGTGCATCCGGAGCCTGTGCTCCGCAACGGGAGAGGCCACAACAGTGAGAGGCCCGCGTACCGCAAAAAAAAAAAAAAAGTGGAAGCTGAGAGAAGGGACCATTATAGGCAGCCAGACAAGAAAAGATAGTATTTTAGAATAAGGTAGTTACAGGAGGTATGGGGAAAAGTGAATGAATTTGGTATACAATAATAATGATGATATAAATATTAATAATAACAATTAATATTTATTGCAGTATTATATGAAAGACCATATTCTAAGGTCTTACATTTAACAATTAATACAACAGATACGTTGTTATTTTCGATTATTAGACAAGGACACTGATTCATTTCAAAAGTAGGGAACACAGTTTTCAGTAAGTGTTGGCCATTACTCTTAAACAATGAGTACTTTCATTATAACATATCATGATATAAAATTTAAAAATCCATATTAGGATATAATATGTTACTTTTCTTCTATTTTGAAGACATGAAATTTTAAATTAACATGTTATTTTGACATAAAATTGATAAACATCTATTGTAGAGAATTTGGAAAATATACAAGGTAAAAGGAAAAAAAATTTCATAATGCCACCAGTCAGAAATAATCAGTAATAACATTGAGAAATTACTTATAGTCATATATTTTAGTGTGTTTGTATACAGTTACCTCCATGTGATTTTTATTCTTTTTTCCATTTAGTCATACATTACAAACATTTCCAAGTAACTAAATATTTTTTGAAAAGTAGTACTACTGACTATATAATGTTCCCTAGATTAACATAATTTATTTATAACCATTTTCTTAAATTGCATTTAGACTGTTTTTCATTTTTACTTTAATAATAAAACCGTCTTCAATTTCATTATACATAAATCTTTCTTCATATCTCAGATTACTTGTATAGACTTCGTACTCCAACTCTCATTAATAATGAATACTACAACTACCATTGTACTGTATAGCTAGACACTTTTATGAGTATTATTTCATTTAATCATCTCAAAAATCCTATGAGGAAGCTTTTATTGTCCTCTTTTTGCTAATGAGGAAATCCAATATGAGGCTGAGCAACTTGATATTAGTCAAAAAAAAAACAACTAAAAAACACTCTGCCTAATAACTAAAGAAGTTTTAAGAGCCAGACTGCCTGGGTTTAAAGCCCACTTACTCCCTTTACTGCGCATATGGCTTTGGGAAAGTTATTTAACTTCTTTGTACCTCAATTTTCTTATGTTTAGGATGAAGATATTAAAAGGTGCTTTAATGTTTTACTGTAATAATTAAGCAAGAGATGCCTGCCCAACATTTAGACTAGCTCCTGGTTAATAAAAATAGCTTAAGAAATGTTTGCAAGTATGAAGTTGGAGCCTTCTGAGAATACTAAAAAATCAGATTTTCTAAAATACAAGGGGCTAACAATTCAAGCAATATGACCAACTATATTCTTTCATTTAGTTTTTGAATATAAGATTTTTCAAATGCATTTTAAATTTGTAAAAATTAAATATATATGTATATGTTCAATTGGAATTTGGAGGAAATTAAAGAAGTGGACTGTTTTCCAATATTAGGGTACTTAGAAGGCTCAGGGATTAGAACACCTCCCGGGAAAACAGTTGAGATCAGAGTGAAATGAGATCAGATTGGAAGCTCAATGCTAACAGGTAATTAGATTTCTGATAGAAAGATAACAATGAAAATATATACTACTTTGTATAAATGCAGTAATGAAACTTCCTTACAGACGTGGGATAGGGCATTGGAGCTAAATTTAAATATATTTCAGCAAAGTTCTGAGCTCAATAAGAAATAATGAACGATTAGGTTAGGTGGAAAGCTGAATTCAGTTTTGTACTTGTTGAACTAGAGATGCATATTTGTCTTCTAAGTAGGGAGTTCCTACAGAGCTATATGTACAATTCACCTCAAAAGGATAAGGATTTGACATATAAGTGGAATTCATTAACTTAGACTAAAAACAGTTGACGCATGGTTGACATGGAATTATTCATATTTCTCCTTCATATATATATATATATATATATATATATATCTTTTTATAACTTCTAAAATAGATATGGCAAAATACCAAGAAATAGAACCAAATAAGAGGTGCAAATATCAGAGAAAAAGAGACCAAATATGCAGAGATAAATGAATAACAGCAAGTGTGAACTTCCTCTCAAACTGCAGAGATGAATGCAAACCATTGAGTGCAGTAGATTGCTAAAAGGCTGAGTCATCAGTAAGGTAAAATTTGCAAAATGACTAGCTCTCAAGGAAATATAAACATTAATTTAATTCTTCAACATATTTTTAAAAATTTTTACTTGAATATTAATTTTCAAATAATCTAATATTTTTACATTGTATATAATTATATATTGAAATATAATTATTTCAACTCTAAATGGAAGTGGGACCAAATTAGTTTTATTCCACGATTTTTTTCTCTACATTTGAGCACAAAGTTCAAAACACTTGCTCAGATCTTAAAGAGTTTATTATTTGACTTTGTCAATTTTTAAATTAAGAGAATTTGTGAATGATGATAATATACTGTAAAAAAAAAAAAACCGTTAATGAAAAGTCTATTGATCACCTGAGTTTTCCAAGAACTACATTCATATTATAAATTTGTATTTATAACACAAAACCATATCTGCAAGCTTTCAGCTTAAATCAGTCTAAACTTGTTATTTAGCTTTAGATAAAAACATAATAGATGGGGTTCCCTGGTGGCGCAGTGGTTGAGAGTCCGCCTGCTGATGCAGCGGACACGGGTTCGTGCCCCGGTCCGGGAAGATCCCACATGCCGCAGAGCGGCTGGGCCCGTGAGCCATGGCCGCTGAGCCTGCGCGTCCGGAGCCTGTGCTCCGCAACGGGAGAGGCCACAACAGTGAGAGGCCCGCGTACCGCAAAAAAAAAAAATAATAATAATAGAAATATAATCAAGAGATAGAAATGAGATATATATTATGGATATTGTTAATTTGCATACATTGATAAGTCAATGGAGGTTTATGGATAGGAAGTGGGGATGTCTTGAGATGCGGTTGATGTTGTTTAATGGTAAAGAGCAGTTGGAAAATGGAGGTAAATTTGAGGATTAATAATGTTCCTATATCAAATTTACTATAATTTTGTTTGTTTATTATTTTATTTTACTTTAAACTTTTTATTGAATGATTCTTTAAATTCTATAGTGCTTTACAATTTTCAGAAGTTTCACACATATGATTTCATATAATCCCATAATAACACTTTTTTAAAATTCTCTACTCCTATATTGCCTCTCTCCCCTCCCCTATCCCCACTGGTAAGCATTAGTTCTCTATATCTGTGAGTCTGCTTCTTTTTTGTTTTATTCTCTATTTTGTTGTATTTTTTAGATACCACACATAAGTGATATCATACAGTAATTCCTACAAAATTTCCTCTAAATTTTAATTAACGGATTGATGGATTTGTTGACAGAAGTAATCAATAAACAATCTATAATAGAATAGAAAAGAGTTTTGTTTGAGCCAAACTGAGAACTATAGCCCAGGGCACAGGCTCAAGAAGCACCCGTGTTACGTTCTGCCAGACTACAAAATGGAGGAGGCTTATAAAGGCAAAACCCACAAAATTACACAAGTTACTTGTCAAGGATTATAATGAGCTGTCAAGAAGTAAAGGTGTTTGTTAAGCAAAGATTAATTGGGGTCCAAAATGTTTGCATAGTTACAAGGGGAGACGTTGAGACCATAATGTTGTAGCTGGCAGCTGCTAGCAGATACTGTTTTCAGAATGGCTGATGGTATCTGAGTCTCATACAGCTCAGAAAATTCAAGTTCCCAGTGATGCAGGAATGTTTCTGAAACCACATCCACAATGCCCTCTCACTCCATTTTGGATGCCTGAAGCACAGGTACTCCAGTTTTATTTTTTTCTAATGGTTAAAGCAGATGTACAGTGATGTTTAATAGGCTATAAGCAGGCTATTTTGGTTAGCCTAAAGTTCAAGTTAAGTCATGTATAAACCAGAATGACTTTGCCATACCTCAATATGTAAAAATTTATTCCATTAGATTAAAAGGCTAAAATCAATTTATATAAGAATGGCTTTTTAAGATTACCACTGCAAGTAGTGATCCTCCCAAGTTGCCATGTTAGGCAATTATATGAAATATTCTAAACAGACAGCTCACTTCTGCTCACCTTATTATTATCACTGGAATAATCCCCCTTTTTGCCCCTTTCTGCTGATTTCACAGATCTGGTGTCATTGTCCCCTTAAATTCTCCTCTGCCCCCTATTATAAATTAACATCTCAAAATGTGCTACAGTCAGTAGTTAGCTGGAGTTGGCCCATACTTTATCAGGTGAGTGGATTGCTAAATTTTTAGAAATTTTGCAAGATGATTATTGAAGGCAGCCATTGGTAAAAACTAAATTATAAAGTTACAATTAAATTACTTATATTAAAAGCAAAATAAATGCTTAGCACTCATCACTTCCCAATTATTTTATATTTTATTATTATCTATATTCTTGAGGATATATACATATATTTTATTTTTGTGGTGGAATTACTATGTAATGGTGTGCTACTTCACATTTTTTCCCAACTCTGCATTCAGTGAGGTCATATTAGTATTTTGAAACTAACCAAGAATAGTTACACTACAGAAGTTGACAAATGTTACAATTCAGAATTTTGGAGCTGTTTTTGTTCCCTGGATAGCTAATTGTTAGACATTTACTAGCATGCCAGTAACTACAAGTAGATTGACTTAAAATGTAAAGTTATGCTTACATAGTATCTTTGTATTTTAAAAGGAAATTTAGAAATCCATGCATAACTTGGAGTAGAATTGTCTGCGTTGTAATTGTTTGATAAAGTTTGTACTTTGGGGTAAAGTTTTTCCTGCATCTCATAAATCATATTCACTATTCAACCAAACTTTTTGTCTACTCAAAATGTTACCTCATAACTCATGGATCTTCTCCTCTTTTCTTTTTGCAACGTTGTGCTAAAGTCACAAGAAAAATCCATTAATTAATGCCTGTATGTTTACATTTTTGAGTTATGAAACAAATATAGTTGAGATCCTTCAGAAAATGCAAGTATATCATTAAAAACATGTGTCTCCTTTTAAATATACTCATTATTAATTAAATATAAAGCAAAGCACTTGAATGAAAAAAAATTGTTTATTGGGGTTCTGGGTAAAATACATTGGTCTTTATTATCAGTGAAATTGATTTACAATCTCATGAACTAAACAATGAAGTTTGATCAGTTTGCCAATGAGTTTTGAAGCAAAGTTCTCACTTATGTTTTGTCTGACCTTATTGCTTATTCACAATAAAGTGAATTTTAAGTGAGTTTTATATAGCATTACAATAAATTTTTTTCCTTTCATTTGTGTCACATTTTTAGAACAGTTTTAACCAATATATTTTCATATATGTAAAGAGTTTCTCACTTTTCTGAACTAATTATCATGTATCTTTACCTATTTCTTGTCATTTAGATTAGGAAATTATGTTGGGTGATATACTTTATGTGGATGGCTTCTTTGTAATCAATATGAAATTGTTGGAATTCTTATAATATATCTTATTTTTATTGTGACAAAGTATGGCAAAGCCTCAAAGATTACAATTGACTTCTGGAAACTGCAAAACCTAAACAAAACAAAAAATTTACATTTAATGAGAACTGCTCATTCTCTGTTATTCATGCTATTTTATAATTTCTTCTTCTCCATCTCCTCTTTTTCCTCCCCTCCTTATCCTTCTTTATTCACATCATCTTCCTTAACTAGCTCATTGCTATATACATAGCAGGAGCTCTATAATACTTATGCAAAACTCATACATTTCAGAGCATGTGGAATCCCCTCTTGTTGATTTGGGCTAGACATATTAACAAGCTTCTGATGAATATAAAATGGCAGAAGTGATGGGATTTTACGTCTGAAATTAAATTATATAAAGATTATGGCTTCTTCCTAAGTTAGTGTCTCTAGCTGTCTCTTACATTGCTTGTACTTGAGAAAGCCTGATACCCAGTCTTGAAACAGCCTTTTGGAGAGGTTCATGTGAGTATGCACAGGAGGGAATATCATGACCTGAAAATGGATCTCCCCTAAAGGAGGCTTGAGATGATTGTAGTCCTGGCTGACAAGTTAACTGAAGCCTCATGAAAGACCTTGAGCCAGAGAACCCAGTTAAGCTGGTTCCAGATTCTTGACCCACTTATGTTTTCGAGCTGCTTACTTTAGGGGTAATAAGTTATGCAGAATTGGATAACTAATTCACAGAGACTAGCTTCCTCTTTACCAAAGCCACTTTGTTGTTCCTGACTGATGAAAAGTTGACATACATAATACACAACACTTCTAAATCTGGCTCTTAATCTTGAACTCTATCTCAAATCCATTTGCCAGCTGGATGTCAATACCCAGAGCTACAGTGGAAGCCACACACTGAAGAGGTCAAAGCTTTCATCAACCTAGGTTGCTGAATGGCTTCATGAAGTAATGCACCTCTAAGGTGCTGGTTTGACTTTATTTGAGAAATAAATAAACTTCTATTATGTTAACTGTGGCAACAAATAGGATCGTACAGTAAATTGAAAAGGGGTCTTCTGTGGCTTAACTGAAAATTATCATCTGAGGAATCGAGCTCCTACCCCATCAGGATTAGCTACATTAAAACCAATTTCCTACAAAACTAGTGGTTTATCTTCTCTCAAAATGAAAGGGTATCCACGGAATTCCCTGGTGGTCCAGTGGTTAGGACTCTGTGCTTCCACTGCAGGGAGCATGGGTTTGATCCCTGGTCTGGGAATTAAGATCCCACATGCCATGTGCGGCCAAAAAATGGAAGAAAAACTTTTAAAAAGTGTTAAAAAAAACAAAAGGGTATCCACAATTCCAGTTTGCCCTCAAGTTCTGTTTTGGAATGTATCCTGATTACATGGAGAGAGGGTACAGAAGCAACTTGTTGAGAACCCTCCCAAGTTGTGCCCTATGTATCTTCATTTGCTTGATTCTGATGTGTATCCTTTATAATAAAACCGTGATCACCAGTAGAGTACTTTCCTGAGTTCTGTGTCTTTCTAGTGAATCATTGAAACTAAGGGGATGGAATCCTCCTGCTTTTGTAGCCATTTGGTTAAAATAACATGTGGCCTGGGGATCCTCAAACTTGCAGCTGACATCTGAACTGAGGGCAGTCTTTCTGGGGACTAGTGCCCTTAACTAGTGGATTCTACACTAACTAGTTAGCATCAGAATTGCTTTGAAGTATTGCAGCTTCAATATATTAAGTTTAAGATAGAATATTGAAGCCTGGAAATGAAAATTAGAAATGCAAAATAAGTGTTATATAGATAAGTTTTCAGAAAAAAGTTTCTGACTAAAGAAGAAAATAAACAGTAAATTATTAGGATTAAGATTCATTTGGACTATTACATTTTTTAAAAATGAAAACAATTTTTCTTTCTTATTAAATATCTTGAGATTGTTTTTTAAGAACTTAAGATATATCAAGTCTTTTTACCATTGTAAAGGAAATTCTTTCTTTCCTTCTTTCTTTCTTTCGTTTTCTTTTCTTTATTCTTGTTCTATTTTTTGGTACCATCTGAGTTTTCAGCTAGTAGATTAACTTGGATAAGAAATTGCAAATAGTTCTTCTCCTTTTCCAAATCAGTTTGATCCTTTCTCAAGCTAAAATTTCAATTTATTTGTTAAAAATCCCAAGGTGTTTTTATTGTACCTCAGGGACTGGAAGCAAAGGAGCATTCAGTGAAGACTAAGATATATTTAAGATCATACCTCTGCTCTCTTCTCAGTGCTTCTGCTCAAATTCCTCATAAACTTCCCTAAGCCTCTGTCCATTGTTATCCTCTTTCTTTTATATAATTAAAACAAAATTGTACTTATTCTTGAAAATTGAATGATTTAAGCATATTAGATTTATTTAACTTATTTTTCCCTTTTATTTGTGGACAAAAGGAAAGAATATTAAGCATTGAGGATCATAGGAAAAACTGGAGTCTTTTCTGTAGTCTGTGTCCTAAAGGAGCACACAGTCAAGAGGATTTCATGATCTTCAGTGATATTTCTATTATAATATATAATAGTCTAAAAAATATCTCCTTTGAATCTCTTTCTATAATTTTAAGTACTTTAAAGACAGCAAACATTGCATATTTTCATGTGGAAGACAATAGAAAAAGGATGAGAGTTGTCCAAGGCATAGAAGACACGTTATATATTTACAAATGTATAGTTAAACCAAAGAGCAGGATGTTAAGATGTTAAATGTCAAATAATTGAACATTAAAGACCACCAGCATCTTCCTCCCTCGTTCTTTTATCCTCTACCACCTCAAAATTTATGACACAGAATAAACTAAACGTTCAGCTTCTTTCTATTTTTTTTTCTAGATGATCTTTTTCTCTTTTTTGCATACCCAGCAAAAAAATTAGAGAATGTCTGTATAGTCCAATGTAAAGGAAATCAATAATTCCATGTTGCTCATTTTTTTAAAGTGGAATAACTTTTTCAAACTAATCAAGGGAGCAAATCATCAAGGAATAAATATTTAGCAACTATTCATCACACTAAGAATTTAACATACAGGATATTAGCCTTATAATTTCCATATCACCGTATTGATTCCTTAAATGCAATATCTAGCTTGTTTTACGGGTGCTATAAAATATTGTAAAAGTCTTACAGTATCAATATTCATTTATTTTTATTGATTAGTTGTCACTATTTAGTTCTGGAACCAAACTAACATATGCAGCATAATACTTTAAATTCAAGAATTCAAAATTACCTTTGTGAAACACAATAGGAATTGCTTTCACAGCCTAGGGGAAAAAGCTCTTATTTATTCATAATTACAATTAATAATATAGTTTATTTCTAACATCCCAATTAAGATTTGAAACATGTGTATCATAGTGATTCTATTTCAATTTATTCTATTCAATTTTAATCCACTCCAGTAATTCAATGCAAGAATTTTTGGCAGGATCAAATAACTGTTTTTATACTCACTAATAGTTTACTACCCTCAGTATGAAAAACACTTCCATAAGCAACACAATTTAAGATTACTATTGGCTGCCCTCTATTTTTCTATTGACCTGAGAACTTCCTATTATATATATATATACTACTTGGATATAGAACCTACCTCTCAAGATGTGTATCCTCTACTCCTCTCTTGCTCTGAGTGTGAGGAGGAAGATTACTTACCTTCTGACAAAAGAGCTATTTTTGCTAATACTGTTTCTTTTTCCCAAAGCCTTGTACTTGACTCTCATTTTGCTTTGCATAAAAATACCATAATGTTTTAATTCACTTCAGTTACTTTATCCTGGATCGCAAAATAAGGTAGAAATACATTATACCCACTTCAACCTTGACAACTTTTTGACACTTCTGTAAAGTAGGTAGGTTATTCTTTCCCAGGTGAAACTTGGACTACATAGGCCAGGAGAATCAGGGAGAAACTCTGGAGCTAAGTTTATTATTGTATTCTGTTTTTTATTTATTTATTTTTGGCTGTGTTGGGTCTTCATTTCTGTGTGCGAGCTTTCTCTAGTTGTGGCAAGCGGGGGCCACTCTTCATCACAGTGTGCGGGCCTCTTACTGTCGCGACCTCTCTTGCTGCGGAGCACAGGCTCCAGATGCGCAGGCTCAGTAGTTGTGGCTCACGGGCCCAGTTGCTCCGTGGCATGTGGGATCCTCCCAGACCAGGGCTCGAACCTGTGTCCCCTGCATTGGCAGGCGGATTCTCAACCACTGCGCCACCAGGGAAGCCCCTGTATTCTGTTTTTGAGAGCATAATTCATTCTAGATGACTGCCCAACCTGTGAACTATTTATGTAATTTTTTACTGTTTATTTATATAACTCTAGAATATAAAAGGAAACTTATAATATGCTTGCAAGTATATTGTAAGATACACTTTCAAGTAATATACCAGACATTTAGTTCTTTCAACAGATTCTGAAATATGTGAACTCATTTAATTCTATGTGTGTCTCCAGTCTTTGATTCCCAGGTTAGACTTCTGTTAACATGGCTGAAATAATTTTAGTTATACCAATTAAAAGAATACCAAGTGAGCTGCCCATTTATTTCACTCCAGAGACCCTGTGCACAATTAAGCAACATTAGAGATTCTTTCTGATATAATCCTTCTGATTAACCACTTCTGCCTCTTTTGGAGTCCACTGCTTTTGGTGCTGTAGTACAAATATGTGGTCTCTGTTGCCCCAAATCATGTCTTCCTACTAAAATCTGGGAGCAGATTTTAATAACACAATCTCCCAGCAGCATCACAAACCCACAGAAAATAACTGGGCACAGGTGGCTATATCTCCAAATCTTTTGTTTCCTCTAATTATATTTTTCTCTAATTTCTGTCTTCTTTAAGGCTGTGTTCCAGTTAACTAATCAGGTAACGAATGAACAACTGAAACCACATTCTGGTGTTCTAAGTGGTCCACTGAATCCAGATTGTGGACAATGGCACTCATTTTTAAAATTTACTCCAGTGTAAAATTAAAATAGTCTCTCTTTAGCATCCTCAGAGTTTGTTTATATTTTTAAGCTTCCTTGTATTTGTACCTCTCCTGGAGGCAGGATGATATCTGATTCTAATAATAGGCCTAGAGGCAATGGGGAATGGGACATGAGGAGAAGATTTCTTAGGTGAAAGAATTATTAGTTACTAAAGCAAGATAAGAGCTTCTTCATTCAAGGGAAGTACTGCTGCTGCTTCTGACAAATTGGGCTCAGTGGACATGGGGCTTAAGAGTTTAAGAAATCTGAGTAACCCAAATCCTCCCATATAGTAAATTCTTGGATCTGTACTCTTTGTAATCTGTAATCCGAGAGTCAGCTTCACCCATGCAATCTAGTGAAATCATTAAGTCACTTCGTATTTCAAGTCAGGTACCAGAAGGATCACAAAAATGAGTGTTTTATTCAGACCTCAAGGCCCTCTGGTGGTCATAAAACTCCCTGTGTTCTACTTTGCACGCTGAACTAGTAATTTAGTGATCTGTTCTTGTGATTAACCCATCTAATGTCATCAAAGTCATTGTGCAGTCCTTAGTTACTGAACTCATCATGGTATTCATATTGTTCTAAGGCAACAACTATTCAATTTAGTAAAACCTATCTTTGAAACACTTTTTCATGCTAGTTGAATAAAGTTGTTTTGGTTTGGTTTAGTTTTTCAGCACCTTTTATCCCCAGCCGTTCCAGTAGTGGAAAGAAATTTTGAATGGTTTCTGCTTTCCTATCACTGTAAAGGCAGATTTTCCCAGCTAGTTATTTTGATATGACTCTATTCTTATATTTCAATGTGTAAGTTACTTCTGAGGTGGCTTAGAAGAACAATTTTACATGCTAATTCATGTAAGAAATCAGTGGTTGTACTATATGGCTTCTAAAGAATTTCACATGAGAGGTAAGATCTGTAGAAATATGTGTTTCTCAGAGATCCTACCTTATTTGTTTCAAAACACATGTGTACCTTAGAGCTTAATTATGTTATTTTTGTTATGTTCAGCTAATTTCAGAAGGTAGATGTCATGGAAATATCTTTATTTCATTACTTTATTCAGAAATATTTTTGACTTTAAGTTTTGAAAATAATAGCAATATGTAAATTTTTTAAATGATCAAATTCTAGAATATTGTCATGTTTATATATTTTGAATAAGAATGCTGATTATCTAGATACCTTTTGTTTTAAGCATCAGTACAGGCAAGAAATCAAACATCATGAAATGTTTTATAGATGAACAATGAAATTTATTCTAAACAGATATATATCTATTACTCAGTTTGACAACTAACTTTTTTTTCTCACCAATTCAACATAGTTTGCATAATTTTGACAGATTATTACTATTTTGTATAAGTGAATTTAGTTATCTTATCCATCAATATGTACTCTCAGCTTATTCTAAACCATGCCTTTTATTCTGCATATAATACAACATACTTATTTAAAATTTATTGTTGAGCTTTTGTCCATTCATCATCATTAAAGTAAAAGTTTCTAGTTGGCAGACATTAAATGGGCAGAATAAAACATCTTAGACTTTGAATCTTACTTGCAATTGAATCAAACATTGTTAATGTGAAAGCATATTGTTAGTAGTTTAAAATCAATACACAATATTATCTCAGAAAAGCTATTATGCTTGGAGAGTATATTTTTCAAAATAAGATTCAGTTAACATGTTTCAAAAAGAAAATTTGTCAGTGCTTACAAATGGTTTAAGGAAGTACAGTTTTTTTACTTCAAATTTATGACTTTTTGGTACTGTTGAAATCTTTAAGAGATAAGTAAATTACCAGTGGGACTGATGTGAAATTTAGATAAACCAACCCATTCTTAAGGCAGAATTACAATGCTACAATTAAAATAGGTCCTAATTCCCAGTCTGTATAATAGGTAACTTGTTAAAACAAAAAAAAACAAGCAAGCAAACAAATAAAACTACAAATAGACTTCTAGATCTTTCTGGCACATTGTTCAAGAGGAGATTTATATCTCTTTTGTTCTCATGTACTTCAATACAATTTGATTTTAAACATATAGTATAGAAATTACTTAAGAATATGAATATTATCATCAAAGAAATAAAAAGCTGAAAAAACTTCAAGCATTCAATAAAATCAACTTTTCCAAGGATGAACTAGAGAAATTTTACCTTAATGGCACGTGCATACTTCCTACTTTGAAAACAGAGATGAATATAGTACTCATCTTTAGTATGAAT
Source organism: Phocoena phocoena (assembly GCF_963924675.1). Lineage (NCBI taxonomy): Eukaryota > Metazoa > Chordata > Mammalia > Artiodactyla > Phocoenidae > Phocoena > Phocoena phocoena. The sequence goes on from NC_089223.1 coordinate 115,040,993, forward strand.
TCTCATATATTTCTGGAGAGATATGGTTTGCAGTATTTTTACAAGCTGGGTAAAAACTTTTTACTGTCCATCAACTCAGCAAGGTCTCATCAGCGAAATTTTCGTCTATTCCACTCTTAGATAAGAGATGCTGCCAATTCATTAAATCTTTTCTAGACAGACTCTCTCTGTATTCATTCATATTTGTGCTTGTACAGCATGATATGATGGTCATGTGGAAAGACAAAGACTTCATAGATGATAAAATCTGTGGTACCATTGAGGTACTTTTGCATATCTTGGATGCATTTTCCATTTTCTCTGTTTCTAATCTATTAAGATTATTGAAAACCATCACTATGATTGAATGGAATGATGTTTTATTAAATACTTATTTTAAATCAATGTACAAGTATAGTGTACAAAATATAATTTTTTCTTAGAATAAATATGTGGGGTTTCATGCTGACATTAATTATTACATGAATTATTATGGATTTCCTCATAGAGTTTCATACTCTTGGAATGTTCTAAAGTCATTGTAGGTGGTCCCTAAGTTATGATATTTCAGTTAAAAATCAGTGATTCATAAGTAATGATTTCAAACTTAAAGCTACGTTTACTCACAGAAACTAGGTTGAAAATGTTAGAATGTGCCAGACCATCTCAAAAACATATTATTTTTTAAGGCTTTAATGAACATGGTACACATTACACTCTTAGGACCATTTAAACTATGATTTATCATAATTCAACAATAGTGCTCATTATTAGTCATACTGATTTTAATAAATACATATTAAAGCCAAATATACTTTGAGTTAAATCTCAGAATGATATCGTGTTGCAAATCCTTGGAGGATTCTCTACTAGGGATTTAACAAACTTATGTATGTATATATGGTACGTATCTACCCAATGGCATTTTAAGGTCCTAATTTATGTATTTCTACAGAACTATTAGATGCCTCATTTATAACAAGACCTCAAAAAATTTTTTTGTAAATGAAATAATGAAAAGAAAATCAGTCAATTATTTAATCAAAATTTGTCAGGTTTGTATTAGGTAGTTTATCACAACATTGATGCAGATGGCTTCAAAATCTATCCTTTAATTTATATCTTGTGTTTTAATATATCCTTTCAGCTTTCATTCACATATCATTTACATGTCATTACCTACAAAGTTTCTCTCTCTCCCTTCCTTAAGTATTATTGCCTGACTAGTTTTCTTGGTTAAGAAACTTATGTGTCAAGGACTCCTCACTACAATCTCCACATAAAAATAGTGACTAACTTCAGCTTCCGTATACATGGAACAGATCCCTTGCACATTCTGTCAATTTCCAATCTGGCTGCTACCTTCATTAATTATTGACTTCACTACTTAAGTCATCTACTGTCCTGTGACCCATACCACAAAATAATACATGTTTTCTCAAAGTTCCAATCATGATTTGACTTTTAAACATTTTTTCACTCTCTCCTGTAACCTTATTCTTATGGGGTTTTTTTGGGGGGAGGAATGCTGCATCAAGCACATATGATGCCTTTGTGCGAAGAATCAGTAGAAGGAGGAAAAGAAAAAGAAGTACTCTTTTCTAGGTGTATTAGATAAAGGCCCTTCTTTGGGCAGAACTAATTACCAAGTGGCCCCCGCACTTGTTTGACAAGCCACTCCCATCTAAAGGACCCTGTGCAAAGTACAACCTGTCCAACCACACAGTGGCCCGGGTTGACATGGCCCTCTTCCTTCTTCACTGACATTCTGGAAGTTTAGTTTTAAAATCTATTTTATCATGAGCATAGCTGCCTCTCCAGCCTTCTGGTCTATAATTTTACTACACAGATTTTCTCTCTCCCTTCCTTGCTTTTTGATGCTTTATCATCATATATAGCTTTTCATTCAACATTCCACTTGTCTGTTTCCATTTCTCCTGTTTTTCCAGTTTCCATTTTTCCTGTTTCTTACTATACTTATTATTTTTTCTCTTTTTCTATGTTTTATCCATTTTAGTACACTCTCTACTTTCAAATCTCTTTAAAATTTTTAAACACATGTATTTGAAATATTATATAAAGAAGTCATTCAGTACTTTTCCAACTTTCTGTAATCCATTCTGAGGTAGTCCTGACTCTTGCTTTGTTGTACGACTTTCCAATTCTCTTCAGTAGGCGCTTGATGAAATGTGATGCACAACATGTAATGTTTCTCAAGCTGAAGGGACTTGTTTTTCATTCCCTGAGTTAAGTCTCTAGCACATACCTCACAAAGCCCTATGTATTTTGAGCTACATTGTATAATAATTTTATGAATATGTGTTCAACTGTATCAGTATTACTGCTTTTATTATGATACCTCATATATGATTCATGGGCCTCAGAAGAACTAACCTTTAAACAATAATTTGTTATTTTCTGTAGAAGTGAGTTTATTACTGATTCATGACTTCCCAGGAGAAAGATGATAGAAATTGATCTGATCTCACTATAATACAATTCTGAATATTACCAAACAGCCTCTTTATAGTTTAGCACTTTATTAAATCAAATACTTCATTTGTGCTTGGGGAGAAGAGGAGGTAGTCCACAGAATTGTGAGAGATGGCTTTTAAAAGTTGAGTCTGATCAATACAGTTGCACCATCTGGTCAATACAAATCCTCATTTTCTTACCTTTCTTTATATGTACCTCAAATGATTGAGATTATGTCAAATGATTATATCCTTGACACAGGATTTTCTGGCAATTTATATTGATTTTTTCTATATTAGAATTTTTACTATTAATAACAGTTTTATAGTCCTTAAGCATTTTCAGAGAAGTCAATATAATTAATCTCATTTTATTCTCATATAACACAATATATGGTGTAATTATCATTATTATACACATATGGAGACTGGGTTTAAACTGTTTAAATCTATAGTTGAACATTGTATATCTACTTAAAAGAATATCCATAAATTAAATATAGGATCTTTATGGAAAGTTCATCTTGCTTTCTACTATACTAGGTTTATTCTTTAAGGATTTAGATTACTCTTGGATATAAGCAAAATACAAATATTAAAAGTTTTCTTGAGTACCATGAAAGTATTTGCTAAATAGAAGAAACACTCAATTACCTATTACCATTAAAGCTAAGGGATGAAAATCAATCTTCATAGAGTTTAACACACATTCTTGCAGAGTCATTTGTTCATTCAAGAAACTGGATGTCTTATTTTCTAGGACTATACTAAGCATTAGTAACATTTTTTAAAATGTTTGATAGACTCAAAAAGTTCATCATATTAAGTAGCCTGAAATTTTTTTTGGAAAAAGATGTAGGCTATAATAGTTAGGCCCACGTATTTCAGAGGCTGTTTCAATAATACCAGGAAACTTCTCTTAAAAATTTAACTAAAGTAGCACAGATTTTGGCAAAGAGGAAATAGCTCATTCAAATGATACATAGAATGTACCTCTGAAAGCAATGGGAGAATGCTTTTAAGTTGGTGTGGAGGATAACTCCTACTTTATCTGCCATGACCATTTATATCATGGTGCTTTCAGTTAACCTTAGCAAAAAATATCCCTCATGATGACATAAAAAATAAGACTCAGAGTGACAACACATGTAATATGTCCCAATGTATGGTAGGTCTCTTGTTAGTTCAGTGTCTTAGTAATGTCATTAAATGCCCAGGTTTTTTTTAACTTTAGAAGTTTATCTTTATGTTATAGAAACTCAACATTTTTAGACATCACATCTAGAAACACCTCAACAGAGTTTTCCTCATGCCTCATTTACTAATGTGCTTCATATTTCCATAGTGTGATTGAGTTAGATCATTCAGGACCTACCCTCTGGGGTATGGAGCTGGGGCCAGCCTCCCCTAAAGCTCATGGACAAGGTGAGAGGTTAGATAGCTTAATAAAGTAAACATTATATTCAGAGGAAGGAAGAGAATTTTTAAAAATGATATTTTGTGGTCCATTCTTAAGGTCTTTGTTAAGATTGTTTATAAGCTCTATTGCTATTCAACATAATAGGGAATGTAGATTGCTGGGCAGTTTTGATGGGGAGGATGGTAACTTCAGATTTGAGATGGTAACTAATAAGCTTTCTAACAGTTTACGAGGGAAAATAAAATGGATCTGGGTCTCCAGGAAGTGGTTTGGCCTAACCATATAGATTTTAACTGAAGCCATAATTATGGATTATTTCACCGAAGAAGAGTGTAAAAACGCATGAGAAGAAGACTGAAAGTAGTGGTTTAGGAATATGAACACTTACATGAAAAAAAAGTCATGGAAGAATTCTGAGTAGTAGTCTAAGTAGAAACAGAACCAGCCTTGGAACTGTTTTATGTTTACATGATTGGAGACTTGATGGAAAAACATATTTGGTAATGTACTAACATCAAATGGTAATACTTAACTGGAAAAATATAAGCCAATCTATCATAATATGCTTTTACTATTATAATTAAAATAAGTAGAATAGTAAAATACATAAACTTGTTTTCTCTTATTATGCATGATGATATTAAATCCTGTGAGCATCCTTTCACAGTGAGAAGACAATTTAATTTTAATGCATACTATTGTTATTCCTGAATAGATTATCTCCTCTATCTACTGATGTTTATATCATTCTTGGAATTTTAAAAATATTAACAGTCCATAAATTATGATCTTGATTCTTTCATGCAGAGAAAAATGATATGTTGGTATCACCACTTAATTACAGATTATTAAATTATTTATTAATATGGAGTATCAGTTATAGAAAAATATAGGAAAATGTTTACAAATTAGTTACAAAGGCAAAAAATTATCCAGAAAACTAACCTTATTTATGTAAATTTACGTTTACACTACCAACGCTCAAAAATAGTATCATCAGTGTTATTGTGCCCGGACTATATCAATTCAATAACTATAGGCTTTCCTTGTCCACATGGAAGTAGTACAATTTGCATGATATTATCAAACTAGCAGGGTTTTCTATCCTTATATTTCTGTAAGACACATGTAGAATGGTAAATATCTTCTTAGATTTGGATGTACTTTAAATAAAAATATTTATATTAAATCAATTTTCTTCTTTAATTATTTTTTTAATTTTTTATTGATGTATCGTTTATTTACAAAATTGTGTTAGTTTCAGGTGTACAACATAGTGATTCACAATTTTTATAGGTTATACTCCATTTAAAGTTATTATAAAATATTGACTGTGTTACCTGTGCTGTACAGTATATCTTTATAGCTTATCTACTTTATACATACTAGTTTGTACCTCATGATCTCCTACTCCTAGCCTGCCCCTTCCCCCTTCCTTCTCCCTACTGGTAACCACTAGTTTGTTCTCTATATCTGTGAGTCTGTTTCTGTTTTGTTATATTAATGCATTTATTTTATTTTTTAGATTCCAAATATAAGTGATAACATAGAGTATTTGTCTTTCTCTGTCTAATTTCATTAAGCATAATACCCTCCAAGTCCATCCATGTTGCAGATAGCAAAATTTCATTCTTTATTTTGGTTGAGTAGTATTTATATATGGTATGAATACTACTATGCTAAGCATACACCTTATCATCTAAAACCATTCGTCTGTTGATGGACACTTAGGTTGCAACCATATCTTGCCCATTATAAATATTGCTTCTATGAACATGGGGGTGCATATATCTCTTTGAATTAGTGCTTTTGTTTTCTTTGTATATACAGCCAGGAGTGGAATTGCTGGATCATATGGTAGTTCTATTTTTAGTTTTTTGAGAAAACTCTATAATGTTTTCCACAATGCCTGCACCAATTTACATTCCTACCAACAGTGTACAAGGGTCCCCTTTCTACCCACCCTTAGCAACATTTGTTATTTTTTCTGATAGCCATTCTGACAGGTGTGAGGTGTTCTCTTACTGTGGTTTTGATGATTAGTGATGTTGAGCATCTCTTCATGTGCCTGTTGGCCATCTGTAAGTCTTCTTTGGAACAATGTCTTTTCAGGTCTTTTGCACATTTTTTAATTGGGTTGTTTGTTTTTCTGGTATAGAGTTGTATAAGCTTTTTATATATTTTGGATGTTAACCCCTTCTCAATCATATCATTTGCAAGTATTTTCTCCCATTGAGTAGATTGTCTTTTCATCTACATAATGAAAAGACAATGGCTTCCTTTGCTGTGTAAAAGCTTTTAAGTTTAATTAGGTCCCATTTGTTTATTTTTGCTTTTATTTTCTTTGCCTTGGGAGACAGATCCAAAAAAATATTGCTACAATTTATATCAAAGTGTGTTCTGCCTGTGTTTTCTTCTAGGAGTTTTATGGTTTCCGGTCTTACATTTAGGGTTTTATTCTATTTTTTTAGCATCTTTATTGGAGTATAATTGCTTAACAATGGTGTGTTAGTTTCTGCTTTATAACAAAGTGAATCAACTATACATATACATATATCCACATATCTCCTCCCTCTTACGTCTCCCTCCCACCCTCCCTATCCCACCCCTCTAGGTGGTCACAAAGCATCGAGCTGATCTCCCTGTGTTATGTGGCTGCTTCCCACTATCTATTTTACATTTGACAGTATATATAAGTCCGTGCCACCCTCTCACTTCATCTCAGCTTACCCTTCCCCCTCCCCGTGTCCTCAAGTCCATTCTCTACATCTGCGTCTTTATTCCTGTCCTGCCCCTATGTTCTTCAGAACCTTTTTTTTTTTTTTAGATTCCATATATATGTGTTAGCATATGGTATTTTTCTCTTTCTGATTACTTCACTCTGTATGACAGTCTGTAGGTCCATCCACCTCACTGCAAATAACTCAATTTCGTTTCTTTTTATGGCTGAGTAATATTCCATTGTATATATGTATATATGCCACATCTTCTTTATCCATTCTTCTGTCGATGGACACTTAGGTTGCTTCCATGTCCTGGCTATTGTAAATAGAGCTGCAGTGAACATTGTGGTACATGACTCTTTTTGAATTATAGTTTTCTCAGAGTATATGCCCAGTAGTGGGATTGCTGGGTCAGTTTTTTTTTTAAATATGGTTTAAAAAATGTTCTAATCTCATTCTTTTACATATTGCTGTCCATCTAATCTCATTCTTTTACATATTGCTGTCCAGTTTTCCTACCACCACTTGTTGAAAAAACTGACTTTTCCCCATTGTATATTATTGCCTCCCTTGTTATAGATTAATTGACCATAGGTGCATGGGTTTATTTCTGAGCTCTCTATTCTTTTCCATTGACCTTTGTGTCTGTTTTTGTGTCAGTACCATACTGTTTTGATTATTGTAGATTTGTAGTATAGTCTGAAGCCTGGGAGTGTGATTCCTCCAGTTCTGTTTGTATTTCTCAAGATAGTTTTGGATATTCAGAGTGTTTTGTCTTTCCATACAAATTTTAAAATTATTAGTTATATTTCTGTGAAAGTGACATTGTTTTTTTATTGCATTTAATCTGTAGATTGCCTTGGGTAGTATGGTCATTGTAACAATAATAATTCTTATGATTCGTGTACAGGGTGTATCTTTCCAGCTTTTTGCATCATCTTCAATTTCTTTCATCATTGTCTTACAGATTTATGAGTACAGGTCTTTTACCTCCTTGTTTAGATTTCTCCCTAGGTATTTTATTCTTTTTGATGCAATTGTAAGTGGGATTGTTTTCTTAATTTCTTTTTCTGATAGTTTGTTGTTTATGTACAGAAATGCAACAGATTTCTGTATATTAATTTTATATCCTGAAACTTTACTGAATTCATTGATGAACTGTAGTTGTTTCTTGGTGGCATATTTAGGATTTTCTATGTATTGTGTCATACCATCTGCAAACAGTGACACTTTTACTTCTTCACTTCCAATTTGGATTCCTTTTATTTATTTTAGTTGTCTGATTGCTGTGGCAAGGACTTCCAATACTATGTTGAATAAAAGTGGTGAGTGTAGGCATCCTTGTCATGTTCCTGATCTTAGAGGAAAGGCTTTCAGCTTTTTACCATTAAGTATGATGTTAGCTGTGAATTTTGTCATAAAATGCCTTTATTATGCTGAGGTACGTTTTCCCTATACCCACTTTGTGCAGAGTTTTTAATCATAATTTGATGTTGAATCTTGTCAAAAGCTTTTTCTGAATCTATTGAGATAATCATATGGTTTTAGTTCTTAACTTTGTAATGTGGTGTATCATATTGATTGATTTGTAGATATTAAACCTTCCTTGCATCACTGGGATAAATCTTACTAATCATGGTGTATGATCCTTTTAATATTTTGTTGAATTAAATTTGTTAATATATTGTTGAGGGTTTTTGCATTTATATTCACCAGTGATATTGATGTGTAATTTTCTATTTTTGTGATATATTTGTCTGGTTTTGGTCTTACTCTGACGTTGGCCTCATAGTTTATTTTTTCATTGCAGTTATTTTATTTATATCTGCTTCTTCTTTATATCCTTTATCTCATTGTTAAGCTTCTCACTTTATCATCTTTATGATCATTACCTTGAACTTTTGTCAGGTAGGTTGCTTATCTCCACTTAGTTCTTCTTCTGGGGTTTTATTATATTCCATAGATTGGAACGTGTTCCTCTGTTGCATCGTTTTGCCTAATTTTCTGTTTTATTTATATGTATCTGGTAGGTTGGTTACATTTCCTGACTTTTGAATAGTGGCCTTGTTCAGGAGATGCCCTGTGCATCCCAGCAGCATACTCCCCTCTGGTCACCAGAGCTATATGCTCTGGGGTAACCCCTATGCAGGCTGCATGGGTCCTTCTGTTGTGGCAAGCTGACTGCTGTGGATGGTCTGGCAGACATGGCTAGCCCCTGCTCTTCATGGCTGCCAGGCCTGGCCTTGTGCAGAGGCTGTAGTTTTCTGTTTGGCAGAGATGGGTCATGAGGCAGCTGGTGTAGTACCCCAGGGGAGTCCATAACTAGTGCTGACTCACTGGTGGGCAGAGCTGGGTTCTGGGGTGGGTGGTTGCAGGGCCAGGGTTTCTAGATATAGTGTCAGCCTGCTAGTGGATGGGGCTGGTTCTGGACATCACCAGCTATGGATTCTGGAGTGTCCCAAAGTTGTTAGTGGCCTTCTGTTGAGTGGAGTTGGATCTCGGGGCGGCTGGCTGAGGAGTCCAGTGTATCTCAGGGCTTTTCTTGGCCTGCTGATGGGCAGGGCTGGAGCCCAGAATGCCCTATGGCTAGTGCCTGCCTGCTGGTGCGTGTGCTGTGTCCTGCCATCATAGGCTGCAGGGCTGTGGTGGTCTTGTGTCTGCCCTAAGTTGAGGGGGGCTTTGGCTAGTGGATTCTGCCTACTTGCGTGTGAGGCTGGACCTAAGGCTAGAGCCATCTCACTGATGGGTAAAGTTGGGGCCTAGGATATCCTCAGCTGGTGCCTGCTCACTAGTGTGTACAGGCAGGCCCTGGGCCCTCTGCTAGACAGAGCTATGTCCAGGGGTGGCTGTGGGCTCAAGGGTTCCTAAGGCAGCCTGCCTGCCGGTGGGTGGGGCTGTGTTCCTGCCCAGCTAGTTGCTTGGCCTGAGACCTACCAGTATTGGTACCGACAGGGTGGTGGGCAGTAGTAGGGCTGAGTCCCAAGGCTAATAAGCTAGAGAGAAGGGTCCATATTGATCCTTGCCAGCACCAGTGTCCGTGTGGTAGAACAAGCTCCCCAAAATGACTGCCTCCAGTGTCTATGTCCCCAGGGTGAGCTCCAGTTTCCTCCTACCTCTCCAAGAGACTCTTTAAGATAAGCAAAGGGGTCTGAGAAAGTCTCCTTTCAAACTACTGCTTCTGCCCTCCGTCCCAGAGCATGTGAAATTTTGTGTGCACCCTTTAAAAGCAGTCTCTATTTCCCACAGCCCTCTGGGTCTCCTGAGAGAAAACCCTGTTGTCCTTCAAAGTCAAACATTCTGGGGTCTCATCCTGGTGCAGGACTCCTGGGCTGGGGAGCCTGATGCCAGTCTCAGACCCCTCGCTCTTTGGGGAGAACCTTTTCAACTGTAATTATTCTCCTGTTAGTTGGCCACCCACCCAGAGATATATAGTTCTTGATTATACTATGACTCCTCTCCTCCTACCCATCTCCTTGTGGTTTCTTCTTTATGTGTTTAGTTATAGAAGACCTTTTTTTGGTAGATTCCAGTCTTTCTCATCAATAGTTGCTCTGTAAATAATTGTAATTTTGGTCTCTGCACGAGGGTAGATGAGCTCAGAGACTTCAACTCTGCCATCTTGCAGCAATCTCCAGTCAATTTAAATCTTGATGTGGATATTAGCTGGGATTTTTTCTTGACTTTTTTTCTTCCACATTACCCTGGCTTTTGAAATTTTATTGTATTTGACCAATTGAACCAGCACCATTAAGCCCTCCTCCAGTTTGGATGTAAAGTTGTTATAGATTGATTCATAGTAATTATGTAACCATGTAAATCCTAAGTACCATGGATACCGATATTTGAAAATATTGACAGACTTGGACACTTTGAAAACAATTCCATTAGTCAAAAGTCATTGGAAAAGAATTTAGCATATAAATTGTGACAGAAAAATGTTCCCATTTTAATTTATTTTTACAAAGTAATCTGTTGTGGCCAGCAATTTATTATGGACCATTGCAAATAAGTGCAATCAAACTGTTTTCTGACTAACAAGAGAATTCATAACTCATATAGAAATGAAGTTAGAAACATGGAATACTATTCATGATAAACATTTAGCTCTTATGATCTTAAAGTTAGTGATTATATTCCAATTAAGACAGTAGTGAATTTTTGAAGTCCAAATGTCTTTAAAGGCAACCATTTTGGACAAATTATTGTATAGCCACCACAATATTCTAGTATAGATCTGAAAAAAACGGGCCATTAAGATATGGACTATAATTTATATCACTAATATTATTAGGACATATCACTTTGGAACTGTTTCCAGGCCAGATCATTCAGGTGATTAAGTGGAAATGCTTAAATACAGGAGAAACTTGTCTCTGCACTTTAATTTGGCCAGTAATCTTTCATCATCAGTGAGTGTATTTATGTATCAGTGAATAGTATGTATACAGAACCTAATTGAAAACATCTTCCCAGCATAGTGTTCAGTTGTTTATGAAAGATCAGGTAATTTCCCCCACTCTCCCTAGTCTCCTTATTTTACCTCTACACTCATCCCACTCCATTTAGTATCCCTGAGTTTTTGTTTTTCTCTTCTACATAGTCCATTATCTGGATTCCAACAACAAGAAAGATCCTGAAAAATATTATCTTTATATACCTATTTTTTATACTTACTGTTATGATTTTGAAGCATAAAATATATTAGGAACAAACCTGGTGAAGAAGGCTGAAAACTCTTACATATGAACAAATACTGATCCTGTCATATTTTCAGTCTGGTAAAAACATATTCCCTCACCCCAGCACATTTCTCATAATTATACTGCAGAGAATGCAATTCCTCTGAGAAGACTGAAGAATTTTTCAGGCTTATTCTTGTTTTAGGATACCTAAGATTCAAGCAGTATGGTTCTTCTCATCTTGAGTTGTTGAGGACAGGTAAAAAATGGTATGCAATGTTAGAATCTTTGACTCTGGTAATATGAGGAATATGACAAGTTCTTCATTCTCAGTGTTTTTTTCCCCCCCTTGCTATAAAATTGGGCACAAATAATCCTCACTAAAATAAGTATGAAATTCTCATTAATTCCCTAGATTTAGAGCAGTAATTTGGGATACGTAGCTAAAATATTAACAGTGATTCCATTGATGATCAATTTTGGCATGATGGAAATTAAGTAATAGTTGCAACTAGAAAACTAAGACAGAGATTGTATTTTAGAGATCTCTGTAAAGAATCAGAGAACCTGATTATCACCAGTCAATAGGATTTCTGATTTCTATCACATAAATACCATTCCTGTCTCAGATGGGGATTCATTAATTGATCCCTTTTTTTGATAAACTATCATAATTGTCTATTTTTCTTATTAGTTTTATAAGTTTCACAATTCCCCTTAGGTGTGATTAAGTCAACCATTATTTAATAAACAACCTTGATTATAAATCAGCATTAACAGTGCAACTTTCCTGCGTTGAACTGGTCATTTTTGTTTCTCTATGCCATTGTTCTACCACTCCTGGGCAAAGTACTAATTTTTCTATCATGCAAATATGTAGCATGTTTTCCCTCTGTAAACTGGTATTATAAATTCAGTGCATGCATTGTAGCCACTCTTTGCTTTGACATTCAGTGATTTGGATTCTGAAGGAATCTTTCATGGGATGAGTAAGTTCCAACCCCAAGCGTAACACTGTTAGACACAATTGAATCTCACTTGTGTATGACCACACTGCAGTTTCTGAGGATTTTTGCCAATATCATGCGCACTTTATGTTCTGAGTAGGATCAAAGTTATCTCCTTAGGTCTTAGACATAACATCTAATAAAAAAAATTCTTTAGCTTCTGTTAAAAACTTATTTCCAAGCTTACTTATCTTCAAATCCCACAGAAACACAGACCCTTGCCTTGGGAAATGAAGTCTAGCAGTATGTTTCTCCTGATTTATGCAAATCTGGCACATAGCTTTCAGCTCTTTTGGTAATGCATAATTAAATAATTGCTTACTCTTGAGCATTTGAGCGTATTGTTGAAATAGTTTTTGTATGAATCACAAATTTGAGACTTAGTACTAAAAGCAAATAATAATAGCAAGAAAAACAACTTCATGCTAGGGGTTGAAAAAAAGTGAAATGATCTTGAATATTTTTGCCCTATGCATAGGGTTATTTAAGAATGACTAGCCTAGGATATATTGATAACAATATATTATACTGTATTATAGAATATAGTATAGAGTTTAAATTCCCCTAGTCCCAGAAATTATGCAAGGACATTATAATATGGGATTTGCCCTGGGGATGGGATTGATCCCATTTGAAGTTATTCTAGAAAAGTTCGTACAAGGGAAATTAGTTACTGGTAACAGGATCTTGGCTGAGAAGGAAAATCTATCTTCTGAAACCTAAGGCCTATAGAGCTTTGCTTTTCTGAGATGCAAGTGCCCACAGAGGTTGCTCTATCACCTCTGGATGATCTCAGCACCAGTCACAGCCTGTCCTGAATGGCCATAGCCAATAAAGCGCTCTGGCCTTGAGAGAAGGACACACCGGATATCTAAGGTGCAACTTCATCCCATGTGTGGTAAAGACACTTTCATCTTAAATTCCCACAATCACATTTTCATCTTCTTTTTTTTTACATTTTTTAAATGGAAGTGTAGTTGATTTATCATGTGCCAATCTCTGCTATGCAGCACAGTGACTCAATTGTACACATGTAGATGTTCTTATTTTATATTCTTTTCCATTATGGTTTCTCCCAGGAGATTGGATATAGTTCCCTGTGCTATACATTAAGCCTTGTTGTTTATCCATTCTAAATGCAATAGTTTGCATCTACCAACTCCAAATTCCCAGCCCATCCCTCTCCCTCTCCCCTCCTCCTTGGCAGCCACAAGTCTGTTCTCTACATCTATGAGTCTGTTTCTGTTTTGTAGATATGTTCATTTGTGCCATATTTTAGATTCCACATATAAGTGATATTGTATGGTATTTATCTTTCCCTTTCTGACTTACTTCACTTAGTATGATAATCTCTAGCTGCATCCATGTTGCTGCAAATGGCATTATTTCATTCTTTTTTTATGGCTGAGTAGTATTCCATTGTATATATGTACCATATCTTTATCCATTCATCTGTTGATGGACATTTAGGTTTTATCCATGTTTTGGCTATTGTGAACAGCACTGGCTGCTATGAACATAGGGGTGCATGTATCTTTTTGAATTATAGTTTTGTCCAGTTATATTCCCAGGAGTGGGATTGATGGATCATATAGTAATTCTAGTTTTAGTTTTCTGAGGAACCTCCATACTGCTTTCCATAGTGTCTGTAAAACCTATATTCCCACCAACAGTGTAGGAGGGTTCCCTTTTCTCCATACCCTCTCCAGCATTAGATATTTGTAGAGTTTTTAATGATGGCCATTCTGACTGGTGTGACGTAGTACCCCATTGTAGTTTTGATTAGAATTCCTCTAATAATTAGTGATGTTGAGCATCTTTTCATGTGCCTACTGGCCCTCTGTATGTCTTCTTTGGGGAAATGTTATTAAGGTCTTTTTGCCCATTTTTCAGTTGGATTTTTTTTTATTGTTGATTTGTATGAGCTGTTTGTATATTTTGTAGATTAAGACCTTATCTGTTGCATCATTTGCAACTATTTTCTCCCATTCCATAGATTGTCTTTTCATTTTTTTTTTTTTTGGTTTCCTTAGCTGTGCAAAAAGCTTATAACTTTGATTAGGTTCCATTTGTTTATTTTTGTTTTTATCTCTGTTGTCTTGGAAGACTGACCTAAGAAAACATTGGTAGAATTTATGTCAGAGAAGGTTTTGCTTGTGCTCTCTTCTAGGAATTTTATGGTGTCATATCTTACATTTAAGTCTTTAAGCCATTTTGAGTTTATTTTTTGTGCATGGTGTGAGGGTGTGTTCTAACTTCATTGATTTACATGTAGCTACTTTTTCATCTTATGTTGATCATCAATATAATTTTTAGAAGACCACACTACAGTTTCTTAAAAAATAGAAGGAAAGAACCAATCAGAAAACTACTACTGGAACTAGTTGTTTTTGTTTTGGTTTGGTTTTTTCTGAGCTTACATAGTATGATTTTTTTCCCTACTTCTCTCTTTCTCTCTCTCTCTCTCTTTAATAACACAGTCCTGCCAGCCATGGAAGATGAGAACCTAGAGTCATTTGAACTATTTCCTGCCATTCCCTATGAAAGGTGTATTCTGCTTGTTCTACCTGGTCAGTGTCTCTTGCAAATGTCCCCAAATATCTGTACATATTTAAAACCTCACAAATTTATGTTTATATTTCTTGGTTCTTCCTACAGTCTTCTTCTACCTAAAGTACATCTTCAATACTGAACCTAGAACCTTCTTTCTAAAGTAAAGTTTTCATATCATCCACATTTTCAAAAACCTTCACTGACTATGCAGTTCAAGTCACAGCTCTTAATATGCCATCAAAGTGCTTAGCTCTAATATACTATCTGCTCTTTGTTTAAACTGATTCAACACAACTTCTCACTATTCATAATGTGTAAAAGATGAATTCTTGCCTTAATAACCGATTATATTTTGCTTCCTCAGGCCTGAATAACTTCCCTGTGATTTAAATTTATTTATTAAAATGTTACTACTAGATTACCACGGGGCATCTCACACTATAATATAGTCATCGTCTCTTTTGGTACTTAGCAAAATATCCTTCACTCGCTAAATATTTGCTAATTGCATGAATGACAGTTATATAACTAACGTAATATATTACATCATCAAATTAGTTTTTAAATTTTGAGACGATAGTTTAATCATTCAAATGTTTTAAAATTATTTTATCAGTAAGAAAGTTTTGTTTCATTAGATGCCATACACTTGATTATTAGCAAAAGAGTAAACAACTAAAATAAGTCAAATTAATATCAAAATTTAAATCCAAGATAAAATTTAATACTGTGAAAACAAATAAAATGTAAAATGGTAATTATATCTGTTTCTGACTATAATATTAGCTCAGATGTTCAAATGACTGATTACAAGAAATTCTTCCACAATGTAAGTTAGTACTACTTCTGCAATTGATAACTAAATTGTAAGGCTTTCTTACTTATGAATAGAGATGATATAGAAAAATAGAACACAAAATACTTTCCCTTGTCAACACTGTGGTGTTTTGCAATGAGAAGGAAACATGTTAGATACACTAGAAGAATATCCTGTACCAGGATTTTGCCAATGTATGTTTCCCACACCTGTTGGCTGGAGTGGGGTTAAAAACTTATATGTAGCTTTGGCTTGACAGTGGGGAATCTAAAGGGGTGTTGCATTTTCTCAGACTTAAATAAGGAAAACTGTGAACCACTAGTAGGTCTATAGAAAGGACTTCAAACATGGTACAAGGCAGAGATAATGAATCATTATTTGAAAGTAGCTAAATAGGTGAATTTAAGCAAATTTCTTGGATTACCATGGTTTTATAATTTTATGTAGAGGTAACCAGGATTCCATTCCAAAAAAACTGGCGGTATTTAGATTGCATGTGGCCTGGGAGAAGTACAGGGTTGGGAAAATAAGACTTCTGTAGTTGGAAATGTTGGGTCTGGAGTCACATGACCAGAACTCTGTTGTTACAAACCAGCCACCCAAAGAGGCAGAGAACATCAGATACACCTCAAAAGTTATCAGTTCATGGAGTAGACTGACTGATCACCTAACTCCTCAGAAATTATGAGAGAAGTTTCAAAGTTCATGTGGGTTCTGTAGAATCTGTCCTTTCTTGCTCTACAAAGTGGTATAAGCCAGTTAGGAGATTAGAAGGGGAAGAGAGCAGTGGCAGAAACCTGAAAGATTGACTCTTTGCCTCCTCAACGTAAAGTTTGTCTCCAAAATTCTGAACTAAGCAAAGTAACTATTCAAATTAAGTTAGGCTTACAACACTAGACTAGATTTAATTGACCCCTTACTTATCCCTACTCCATAAAAAAGATCATCATTTGAACAAAACAAGTACATGTACATCTCGACTAGCTACTAACATCATTATGATAGTCCTTTTCAAAAAGGTAAGGCTAGGAAACCCTAATGAAGACATACTCACCTGCCCAACTTCTCTTTACCAAGAAGTTAGAACTTCATGAGTATGCTAGGCTAAATAATACCCCCTACAGATGTCCAGGTCCTAACCCCCCAAATCTGTGACTATATTATATTACATGGCAAAAAGGACTTTGTAAATGTGATTAAGGTTATTGAAATGGGGAGACTGACCTGCGTTATCTCATTGGGCCTGTGGGAACCCCATGGATCCTTATAAGAGAGAGGCAGGAGGTCAAGCGTTGTGGGTAGGGAGGGTCAGCAAATGCTAAGGTACTGGCTCAGACATTAGAGAGAGGCAGACTTTGGAAACTGGTAAAGACAAGAAAATAGTTTTGTTTTTTTTCTAGGGCCTCCAGAAGGAATGCAGCCCTGAGGACACATTTTAGACTTCTGACCTCCAAAACATGAAATAATACATTTGCATTGCTTTAAGTAATTAAATTTGTGGTAATTGTTTCAACAGCAGTAGGAAACTAACACAGTGGGTCTAGAAATAGTTTTTAATTTATTCAATACAGAATTGGGTATTCATTTCCCCTTTCAGCCACACAAAAGGACACAGGTAGGGAAAAGAGGACAGTAGAATGAGCAAAGTAGCAATTCTTTCCTCAGCAGCGACAAGAAGAGCAATATTTTTGCAGCATATCTCAATACTCCAGTTTATTCACCAAACAGTTTCATTTTTCCAAGCGCTATTAAGAGAAAGAGGCTAGAATGAGAATAAAATATGAAGAAGGTAGATGAATGCGTCAAGGATAATGGATCATCAGGATACAAAGTAAAATGCCCACAAAGATTAGATAATTCTGGCCTATTAATAGATAAGTTAAGAACATTTCCTATAGTCATACTTCATATTAGCCATCTTTGATCACAAACACTTTTTTTTGTTTATCTATAAATTATTCTTATTTTAAGGCTTCAGAAAAGATTTCTTAATTAAACAAGAGACTAACTTAAAACATTGCGCATGGTTTTAGTGTTTTCCTTTCCCGACAATGTCAAAACACATTAACTTCAGAGAATAATATTGCTGAAAACTATTCTAAATGGAAAGAAAATAGTTTTCATTAAAGCAATCTCACGAATTTCTGTGAAACAAAACAGATGAATTATTTGCCACAAAAACAAAAGCAAACCAAGTGCTGGCATGTGTCATTATAGGAAGATTATGCTATTCTAATGTTTTCAGCTGCGAGATTTGTACTTCAGATGTGGCCATGCAGAGTCTGGAATCATATTGGATGAATATCAATTCCCATCATGAATTTATTGGTTCAAACTGAATTTAACTCTCATAAGAGTCACAGAAAGATGTTGCTACTTTGGGGCAGCATCCTTTAAGGCACTCCATGGGTTAGCATAGGATAGACATAATTGACTTCCTCTTTGGGCCCTTGGTGTATCTATAAGAATAGTGAGTCATACCTGACATACAATCTTATAAGGACAAATGGCTGATGTATGTATATTGGGTTGAATTCAACCATTTATGAGTGGTGCTGGACTCGTAATAAAGTACCTGCCATTGTGTTCCCAACAGTAAGCCTTCGGCCAAATTTAAAGCAAATTAATGAAACTTGTTCACTAAAGGGAGACACTAGCTTTATAGTTTGGCAGGCATTATTTGTTACCCACTGTAGGATATGGTTAGAGTTTTATTGTGCTGTTGTAAACTATGCTTACTAGAGAGAATACAATTCAGAGTATCACAAAAATACTTTTATTCACAATATTATGTAAATGTTATACTGATCTAGTGGACGAATAATCACTTTGCCACTCATGAGAGTATATACTGAAATGCATTTGTGTGTGTATGACTACATTTAAAGCTCAAACATTCAATTTTTACATCTCTTGAATGTGAGTTTTAAACACATAAAATATATATTTGTTAATGTTTCAAGGACATTGTAATCTTGTGGTCAAGAAAAGTTAGTAACTGTAGGTTCATAATACTTCAGAGTATCACCTCATAACAATCCTTGAAATGATTAATCTCATCTTATAGGAGAGAAATGTAGTTCAGCGGTTGCCTAGCCACATAAATAAGTGTGAAGTCAAGGTCTTAACCATGTTTTTGTTGTTGTTGTTTTCCTTCATTATAAGACATGATATACTACATAGAAAGGCAGAGCTTAATAGGGGTTAATTAGAGGTGAAAGCACTATGTAGTAGAAAGCAGAAGAAAGCCCTTACATTGGAACAGGGAAGGGATTCTGCAGGATAATTACATTTCAGCCTCCCCATAAAGAAGGAATAGGGGGCTTCCCTGGTGGCGCAGTGGTTGAGAGTCCGCCTGCTGATGCAGGGGACACAGGTTCGTTCCCCGGTCCGGGAAGATCCCACATGCCGCGGAGCGGCTGGGCCCGTGAGCCATGGCCACTGAGCCTGTGCATCCAGAGCCTGTGCTCCGCAACGGGAGAGACCATGACAGTGAGAGGCCTGCGTACCGCAAAAAAAAAAAAAAAAAAAAAAAAGAAGGAATAGGATTTGATTGCTGCTTCTCAACATCATCAACACTGCCATTGCCCAAAGTTAGCATCAGTCACTAATGTTTGGTTTTTTAATTGCTCTTTTAGGTGATATATGTTATACTACCTATATATATTTCACAGTAAACTTCTGGCTTTATTACTGTCCTTTCCAAAGTATTTCTTCACACAGGATCTCCTCAGGTCTTTGTAAGTGTGAGAATATTTTTTGTAGGTCATTATATTTAAATGATATTTTTAGCAGAATATACACTTTTGAAGTTTAATACATTATTAGACTGGGTAAAATAAAAGTATAACTGACCAAACCATTGATGGTGAAGACATTGGGAATCTACAAGTCTACTACATTGCTAGTGAAAATGCAAAACTGTTAAAAAAAAAAAAAAAAAACTTTGCAGAACAGTTTCAACGGTTCTTAAAAAAGTTAAATATCAAAAAAAATGATACAAATGAACTTATTTACAAAATAGACACAGACTCACAGACTTAGAGAACAAATTTATGGTTACCTGGGAGAAGGGTGGGGGGAGGGATAGATTGGGAGTTCAGTATGTAAACACTGCTGCATTTAAAATAAAATGCCTTTCCATGAAAAGAAAAAAGTTAAACATATACTTACAATACAGCCCAGACATACAGCTCCTACATATACACAAATTAAACAAAAACATGTCCAGGCAAAGATCTGTGTATGGATGTATGTAGAAGCCTTATTTATAATAGCCCCAAACTGAAAACAAATCTAATGTCTACTAACAGACGAATAAGTAAACTAATCTGTATGAATTTAATGAAATACTACTTAGCAATAAAAGAATGAACTATTGAAACATAAAAACATGGAGGGATTTTTAAATAATTATGCTAAATATAAAAAGGTAGGGAAAAATTATATAAAATTAAGGAAATTTATATAAAGCCTAGAAAATGGAAAAAAAATAAATTGTGGTACAAACCAGGTCAGTTGCTGCCTAAGAATGGGACATGGAAGAGAGGTATTACAGTGGGGCACAAGGAAACTTTTGGGGTTGATGGAAATGTTTGTTGTCTTGATCATGGGTGTAATCCTTTGTCAAAATCAATCAAATTGTGCACTTTAAATATGTGCACAGTTTATTGTACTGCAATTATACCTCAAGTTGCAATTATTTTAAAATATGATATTTAAGGTAATTTTCCTTCAACTCTTTGAAGTATTTAATTTATTACATTTTATTAACAATGTTGCCATTGAAAAGTTTGGTGTTATTTTGACTCTAGTTCCTTTTTAATTTGACTGCTGTTTAAAAACAATTTCTTAGTTTTGTATTTGATGCAATAACATTTAATTGAAATATACCTGTGTGTATATTTGTAGTTTTCTTGTATTAACTTGTTTATTTCTTTGACCTGAGTTTCTGTCTCTCTAATGTTGATGATTTTATTTAATTATTAATGTTCTACTTGCCATTATTATTATTATTTCTAATTATTTGAATAACTTCTTAATCTTGACTTTTAGTTCTCTAAATATTTTTAATGTCTTTGCATCACAACCCCATGACATGTGACTTGGTTCATTAATTTCTATTGATTTGCTTTTAAACATGTCATCTCCTCTCCTTGTGATCCTATTAACTTTTCTCTTTTTAATTTTTATTAGTGTATAGTTGATTTACAATGTTGTGTTAGTTTCAGGTGTACAGCAAAGTGAATCAGTTATAAATATACATATATCCACACTTTTTTAGATTCTTTTCCCATATAGACCACTACAGAGTATTGAGTAGAGTTCCCTGTGCTATACAGTAGGTCCTTATTAGTTATCTATTTTATATATAGTAGTGTGTATATATCAATCCCAATCTTCCAATTTATCCCGCCACCTTCCTATCCCCCAGTAACCTTAAGTTTGTTTTCTACATCTGTCACTTTCTGTTTTGTAGATAAGCTCATTTGTACCCTTTTCTTAGGTTCTACATATAAGCGATATCATATATTTCTCTTTTTCTGTCTGACTTACTTCGCTCAGTATGACAATCTCTAGGTCCATCCATGTTGCTGCAAATGGCATTACTTCATTCTTTTTTATGGCTGAGTAGTATTCCACTGTATATATGTACCACATCTTTTTTATCCATTCCTCCATTGATGGATATTTAGGTTGCTTCCATGTCCTGGCTATTGTAAATAGTGCTTCAACGAACATTGGGGTGCATGTATCTTTTCAAATTATGTTTTCTTCTGGATATATGCCCAGGAGTGGGATTGCTGGATCATATGGTAGCTCTATTTTTAGTTTTTTAAGGAACCTTCATACTGTTCTCCATAGTGGCTGTACCAATTTACATTCCCACCAACAATGTAGGAGGGTTCTCTTTTCTCCAAACCCTCCAGCATTTACTGTTAGTAGAGTTTTTGATGATGGCCATTCTGACCAGTGTGAGGTGATACTTCATTGTAGTTTTGATTTTCATTTGTCTAATAATTAGTGATGTTGAGCATCTTTTCATGTGCTTTTTAGCCATCTGTATGTCTTCTTTGGAGAAATTTCTATTTAGATCTTCCTCCCATTTTTTGATTGGGCTGTTTGTCTTTTGATATTGAGCTTCATGAGCTGTTTGTATATTTTGGAGATTAATCCCTTGTTGGTTGCTTCATTTATAAATATTTTCTCCCATTCTGATTGTTGTCTTTTCATTTTGTCTTTTTGTTTCAGTTTCCTTTGCTGTGCAAAAGCTTTTAAGTTTAATTAGGACCCATTTGTTTATTTTTGTTTTTATTTACATTATTTTAGGAGGTGGATCAAAAAGGATCTTGCTGTGATTTATGTCATAGAGTGTTCTGCCTATGTTTTCCTCTAAGAGTTTAATAGTGTCTGGCCTTACATTTAGGTCTTTAATCCATTTTATTTTTGTGTGTGGTGTTAGGGAGTGTTCTAATTTCATTCATTTACATGTGGCTGTCCAGTTTTCCCAGAACCACATATTGAAGAGACTGTCTTTTCTCCATTGTATATTCTTGCCTCCTTGTCATAGATTAGGTGACCATAGATTCATGGGTTTATCTCTGGACTTTCTATACTGTTCCATTGATCTATAGTTATATTTTTGTGCCAGTACCATACTGTCTTTATTACTGTAGCTTTGTAGTATAGTCTGAAGTCAGGGAGCCTGATTCCTCCAGCTCTATTTTTTGGCATTTTTCACAGAATTAGAACAAACATTTTTAATTTGTATGGAAACATAATAGACCTATTCACTTTTGTTTGAATACCAGATACTTAATTTGAAAAAAATATTTCAAATACTTTGAGATCTAGGATATTTTCTTCCTCTAGAGAAAATTTATGTTTACATCTGTCAACAACTAGATATCATAACAGTCTCGGATCCCCTTAGCATAATTTTGGAAATTTATATATTTTGCCCCTTGCAGGGACCTTGTAATTCCAGTTCACCCGTGGTCCATTTGGGGTCTACGCCAAAACTTGAGTTTTCCCAGCAAAGCCATTCTTGGCTGACCCTAGACTCAATTTTTTTCTTCTTCGCTCCAGGAAGTTCTGAAGTGTTGCTGATTGCTTGGTTTCTGTCACTCAGCTAGTCTTTCTGAATTGCCAGACACCTCCAGGTAAACAATGATTCTAAATGCAGGACTCACAAATCTGTTTGTTCTTTGTCTCTTAAATTTTGGTTCTGCAATTCTTTGCTGTCTTATTCAATCTCCAAATTTCCTTTCCTCATTTCTTTTTTCTCTCTAGACTTTCCAGTGTTCTCATTGGTAGAATTAGTCAAAATTTCTTAGCTTACCATTCATTACCAAATATTAAATCACTGTAACGGGATGACTTTTCACTTTCATTTACATCTGACAAACTTATAAAGTTAAAATTAAATCTCAAAACAAATAACCAGAAATTTTAAAAGCTAAGGGTGGAGTGTGTAAATTTCAAATTTTATTCTAAAAATACAATAAAAATATTTAATTTTTAATAAACTGAAGCCAGTTATCTGTCAATATAACTGCTTTTATTTTTTGTAGTGCCCATAACAATTTTATGGACTTTTTAAGGGGTAATTAAATGATTGCTGCTAGGATTCATTTTCCTCTATGTATTAAGCACTAGAAAATTGGAACACTTATTTGCTAATACTATAGAAAATATAACCTCACTCTACCACTTGTCAAATGTTTTCATAAAAATGTGTGCCCTGAGCAGTCTTAAGCTTCTTTTCTGATGTATTGAATATATACATATCACATCTTAAGTTTAAATATTTGCTGTAAATTGTTGAAAAGATTTTAACACCTAAATGTAAAATAATATAATAAATCTAAACTCCATAATTTTGAAAATATAACAAATATGTATTGGGTTGGCCAAAATGTTCATTCAGTTTTCCCATAAGATGGTTCTAGTGGGTGCTTAGTTGTCTTTAACTTCATTCGAAACAATTTTGTTAGATTTTTGTGGCAGCTGTCATATCAGCATGCATTTTTAAAAAACTTATCAAAATCAGTGAATTTTTGTATAGCCATTTTAATATTGAAGATGGAAGAAAAATAGCAACATTTTTAGCATATTATGCTTTATTATTTGAAGAAAGGTAAAAATTCAGCTGAAACGCAAAAAAAAAAAAGATTTGTGCAGCATATGGAGAAGGTGCTATGACTGATCGAACATGTCAAAAGTGGTTTGCAAAGTTTTGTGCTGGAGATTTCTCACTGAATGATGCTCCATGGTCAGGTGATAAAGATCAAGTCGAGACATTAATTGAGAACAATCAACGTTATACCACACGGGAGATAGCTGACATACTCAAAATATCCAAATCAAACGTTGAAAATTATTTGCCCCAGCTTGGTTATGTTCATCACTTTGATGTTTGGGTTCCATGTAAGTTAAGCCAAGAAAGCCTTCTTGACCGTATTTTCTGCAAGAAATTCTCTACTGAAACATTCTATTTTTAAAACAAATTGTGATGGGCAATGAAAAGTGGGTACTGTACAGTAATGTGGAAGAGAAGAGATCATGGGGCAAGTGAAATGAACCACCACCAACCACACCAAAGGCTGGTCTTCATCCAAATAAGGTGATGTTGTGTATATGGTAGGATTGGAAGGAAGTCCTCTATTATGAGCTCTTTCCAGAAAAGCAAACAATTAATTCCAACAAGTACTGCTCCCAATTAGACCAACTGAAAGCAGCAGCTGACGAAAAGTGTCTGGAATTAGTCAACAGAAAATGCATAATCTTCCATCAGGATAATGCAAGACTGCATGTTTCTTTGATGACCAGGCAAAAACTGTTATAGCTTGGCTGGGAAGTTCTGATTCATCAGCCGGATTCAACAGACATTGTGCCTTTGAATTTCCATTTATTTAAGTCTTTGTAAAATTATCTTAATGGAAAAAATTTCAATTCCCTGCAAGACTGTAAAAGGCACCTGGAACAGTTCTTTGCTCAAAAAGATAAAAAGTTTTGGGAAGGTGGAATTGTGAAGTTGCCTGAAAAATGGCAGAAGGTAGTAGAACAAAAGGGTGAATACGTTGTTCAATAAAGTTCTTGGTGAAAATGAAAAATGTGCCTTTTATTTTTACTTAAAAACTGAAGGCACTTTTTGGCCAACCCAATATATGTGCAAGATGAGATTTTTAAACATTCAAACATTTATTTAGTTTCACTTAAAATTGTACTTGATATTTTGGAGCCAATACTTTTTTCCTTTAGGCCTTAAATAATTTTCTTTCAGTGGTAAAAAAAGAATGTTTAAATACTTAAAATTGAATGGTAATATATTTTCTTAATTTTAATCTAATAACACCTATAAGTTTAAATTTTCTTAACAGGAAAATGAACTCTGAAGAAAAAAATCTGTCCAAAAGTTGTATCTTACATATTATTCCACCAGTGACATATGACAATCACTCAGATTTTGAGTACTTTCACTGCTGTGTTTTAACTGTCTTATAGACAGTTTTCATTAAACTATCTCAGACTGACTTCTATTATAACTGGCATATGATTGACAGTAGTTATCTTCCTCTTTTTAAAATCCTAATTTTAACAAACATGTTTAATGAGTATCTGAACACAAAATATACTGGGTCCGAGATCCCAGTAAATTATATCACGGTTGACAGCATCCACTTAATGATTCTGATTAACAGAAGATATGCTTAATCAGGGGAAAAAAAGGAACCTAAGTGTTGGAAAATATAAACCAGATTTTAAGCAAAACCATTTCAAAAATGTCAATTTTTCATTTTTAAATGGTTTAAAAAGAATTAGTCTTTTGGTGATGGAATTCAGTTTCAATTCAATTCAAGATGGAATTCAGAACCTAAGTGTTGGAAAATATAAACCAGATTTTAAGCAAAACCATTTCAAAAATGTCAATTTTTCATTTTCAAATGGTTTAAAAAGAATTAGTCTTTTGGTGATGGAATTCAGTTTCAAGGGTAGATAACAAATTATGTTAAATGCCCACTCATTTCCTTTATTTTCTAATGACCACATTTTGGATAAATGATAGGAGCTGATAATGCTGACAGAATATTTAAGTTTGATTATTTAACTTTATCCTTGTCATATTTCAGAATGATATCTTGTATGTATCTCTTTGATATTATAAGATAATCAATAGACTATATTATGTTACTGTTTTATAACTGACTCTCTTAGTCAGACCTAACCCAGGAAATTTATTTTTCCATAATGTAGGTATTTTTATCCACATGTATATACACACATGCTCATTTCTGTGTGACTTCACTTCCACTAATGTGTACAAGGTTTTGAAACAATACATCATCATAATAAATTTACATAATTTTTCCACTTAAAGGCATTTTTCATATTAAGGCAGAATTACTATTTTGCAACATTAAAGATACAGTTTACATTCTTACTCTAAAGAATAATACACAATACATCATGTAATGTGTAGCTATTAACATAAGAATGTCTTTTTTTTTTAACCAAAGCTATATTTAAATTACAAAGTAAAATAACCTTACTATATACCACCATTTCAATTATGATTTTTCAATGGCTTTTTAAGTTTTAAGCTTAAAATTTATGCTTTTGCACAGGCTTTTGTATTCCTGTGGTGGCAATTTGAATGTACTCTTACTTCTCTACCAACTTTACAAGAAAGTTTCTATTAAAAAGTCAGATAGTAAATATTTATGTACCCAACATAGAAGCACCTTAATACATAAGGCAAATGCTAACAGCCATAAAAAGGGGAAATTAACAGTAACACAGTCATAGTAGGGGACTTTAACACCCCACTTTCACTAATGGACAGATTATCCAAAATGAAAATAAATAAGGAAACACAAGCTTTAAATGATACTTTAAACAAGTTGGACTTGATTCATATTTATAAGACATTCCATCCAGAAACAACAGAATACACTTTCTTCTCAAGTGCTCATGGAATATTCTCCAGGATAGATCATACCTTGGGTCACAAATCAAGCCTCGATAAATTTAAGAAAATTGAAATTGTATCAAGTATCTTTTCTGACCACAATGCTATGAGACTAGATATCAATTACAGGAAAATAACTGTAAAAAATACAAACACATGGAGGCTAAACAATACACTATGAAATAACCAAGAGATCACTGAAGAAATCAAAGATGAAGACAAAAAATACCTAGAAACAAATGACAGTGGAAACACGATGACCCAAAACCTATGGGATGCAGCAAAAGCAGTTCTAAGAGGGAAGTTTATAGCAATACAACTCTCAAGAAACAAGAAATATTTCAAATAAACAACCTAACCTTACACCAAGAGCAATTAGAGAAAGAAGAACAAAAAATCCCCAAAGCTAGCAGAAGGAAAGAAATAATAAAGATCAGATCAGAAATAAATGAAAAAGAAATGCAAGAAACAATAGCAAAGATAAATAAAACTTAAAGCTGGTTCTTTGAGAACATAAACAAAATTGATAAACCATTAGCCAGACATCAAGAAAAAAAAGCAGAAGGCTCAAATCAATAGAATTAGAAATGCAAAAGAAGTAACAACTGACACTGCAGAAATACAAAGCATCATGAGAGATTACTACAAACAACTCTCTGCCGGTAAAATGGACAACCTGGAAGAAATGGAGAAATTCTTAGAAGAGCACAACCTTCTGAGACTGAACCAGGAAGAAATATAAAATATAAACAGAACAATCACAAGCACTGAAATTGAAACTGTGATTAAAAATCTTCGAACAAACTAAAACCCAGGACCAGATGGCCTCACAGGCGAATTCTATCGAACATTTAGAGAACAGCTAACACCAATCCTTCTCAAACTCTTCCAAAATATAGCAGAGGGAGGAACACTCCCAAACTCATTCTATGAGGCCACCATCACCCTTATACAAAAACCAAAGATGTCACAAAGAAAGGAAACTACAGGCCAATATCACTGATAAACATAGATGCAAAAATCCTCAACAAAATACTAGCAAACAGAATACAACAGCACATTAAAAGGATAATTCACCATGATCAATTGGGGTTTATCCCAGGAATGCAGGGATTGTTCAATGTATGCAAATCAATCAATGTGATAAACCATACTAAATAATTGAAGGAGAAAAATCATGTGATCATCTCAATAGATACAGAAAAAGCTTTTGACAAAATTCAACACTCATTTATGGTAAAAACCCTCCAGAAAGTAAGCATAGAGGGAACTTACCTAAACATAATAAAGGCCATATATGACAAACCCACAGCCAACATCATTCTCAATGGTGAAAAACTGAAACCATTTCCCCTAAGATCAGGAACAAGACAAGGTTGTCCACTCTCACCACTATTATTCAACATAGTTTTGGAAGTTTTAGACACAGCAATCAGAGAAGAAAAAGAAGTAAAAGGAATCCAAATCGGAAAAGAAAAAGTAAAGCTGTCAGTATTTGCAGATGATGTGATACTATACATAGAGAATCCTAAAGATGCTACCAGAAAACTACTAGAGATAATCAATGAATTTGGTAAAATGGCAGGTTACAAAATTAATGCACAGTACTCTCTTGCATTACTATACACTGATGATGAAAAATCCGAAAGAGAAATTAAGGAAACACTTCATTTACCATTGCAACAAAAAGAATAAAACACCTAGGAATAAACCTACCTAAGGAGACAAAAGACCTGTATGCAGAAAACTATAAGACACTGATGAAAGAAATTAAAGATGATACAAACAGGTAGAGAGATATACCATGTTCTCGGATGGGAAGAATCAATATTGTGAAAATGACTGTACTACCAAAGCAATCTACAGATTCAATGCAATCCCTGTCAAACTACCAATGGCATTTTTCACAGAACTGAAGCAAAACAATTCACAATTTGTATGGAAACACAAAGACCCTGAATAGCCAAAGCAATCTTGAGAAAGAAAAACGGAGCTGGAGGAATCAGTCTCCCGGACTTCAGACTATACTACCAAAAACAGAAATATAGGTCCATGGAATAGGACAGAAAGTCCAGAGGTAAATCCACGCACATATGGTCACCTTATTTTTGATGAAAGAGGCAAGAATATACAATGGAGAAAAGACAGCCTCTTCAATAAGTGGTGCTGGGAAAACTGGACAGCCACATGTAGAAGAATGAAATTAGAACACTCCCTAGCACCATACACAAAAATAAACTCAAAATGGATTAAAAACCTAAATGTAAGTCCAGACACTGTAAAACTCTTAGAGAAAAACATAGGCTGAACACTCTATGACATAAATCACAGCAAGATCCTTGTTGACCCACCTCCTAGAGAAATAGATTTCCCATGTCACTAACTTGTTTTCTTACATATGTAAATATAAACAAAAAAATCTCAGCATTTTTCCATCTCTTAAAGCTGCTGGAAAATTTTCTAAGAGCTAGAAAGAAATAAAGTGTATAATGAATTTTATAACATATACCTCAGAGAGATTTGGACCTTAGAATAATCCAGCTACTACAGTTTAAAACTATTGATTAATAGTTAGCAGAAATCTTAATGATAACCATGGGTGGTTCACTACAACATTTAATGTGACACACAGTGGTGAAAATATTATAAAATTTCCTATTGTTTCAGGAATTTCATTGAGGTTTGGGTACAGACCTATATCTTACATATTTCCTTATTCTTATTTTAATTAAATTCTTACTGCATGTATAACTTACATATAAAATACATTATATTTTGTATGTACAGTTTTAGTAATAGAAACTAAGCATTATCTGTATATCCACCACCAAATTTCTGAATGTTACCAGCACCTTGATTCCTTAATGAGTGCCTTTTAATTTTATATAATATTCTCTTCACCCTCAGGAAATCAGTAACCTGAAATTACTGATATATGTTGTTAATTTTTATAGTTTTACTATTTATTTTTACCTATTTTAAAACTCTATTATAAATAACATCATAAAAGACATAAAGACAAGTTTTTTCATTTAATTCCATGATTATAAAATCAATACTATTATCAGTATAAACTCAGTATCAAAATTAAAGATTTAATTCATTGTATTTATGTCTATAACATAATCCACTATATGAATATACCACAATGTATTTATACATTACATTGTTAAATGACATACAGGTTATGATATTTCATTTTTATTACAGAAAACGATGCTTTGAGTATCCTTGAATATTCATCCGGAGGCACATGCAAAAGAGCTTTTCACAGGTATGCTCTGGGGAATAGGTCAAAGAGTACACATATCTTCAAATACAATAGTTAATGCAAAAAATATTTTCTAAAGGGCATATAACAATTTCCTCCCAAGAGGGTACTGATGGAACCTTTGTATCACAGACTTTATATTCTTCTGCCAACCTGTTGTGAGTGAAATGTTATCTTATTGTGTCTTTTAACCTGCAGTTCCTTAATTACAAATGAGGTTGAACAAATTTCCATGCATTATTGATGATTTGTATTTCCTCTTCTGTGTAATGTCTGCTTATGTCTTTTTGCTCATTTTCCTAATGTGTTGCTGCTTTTTATTGATTCTTGAGAGTTGTTTATATGTTTTGCATAGAAATCATTTGCCTATTTTAAATATTGTCGACATCTCTCCTAGTTGTGGTTTGTCTTTCCAGTTATTTAATTTATATTTTGATAAAAAGAAATTCTTAATTTTTATTTAGTTTTAATTTTGGCTTTCTTTGTCCTAATATTTCCTTCTTCAATATATTACAATATCATACAATATCATAATAATGATCATTACAATATCATAATATTATAATATGATATTATCAATATCATATTTTTATAGGCTTTCTTAAAATAGGTCATTCACAAAAATATTAGTTATCTGTCTTGAATTGATTTTTTGTGAATGGTATATTCATTTCCATTTCATTTATCTTATAGGTTTAATTGTTGCTAAAAAATAAATCTATGGCTTTTAGAAGTACTCTTTTCTGGAATTCTTCTTAAAAGAACTAAGATACATGTCTCAACTTTATTAAGCATTCAGACACTTATGTGTAAAAATTCTTACAGAATGACCATTTAGTGATGTCAACTAACAATTCGTAATTCCATACTCTTAACATGTGATGTGTGGGTGTACGTTATATAAACACATTTTACTTTCCAAGTGTCTGCACAACAAATGCAGAGTATAGTACAATAGGAAAATAAAATCCAGGTCATGGAAGCATCCTAGGAAACAATTCTTTGCTTCTAGCTAAAAGAATGGCACCACCATGTAGTTATCTTCAGAGAGAGGGGACCTTAATAGGAACACAAAATTTTGTTGATTTATTACTATAGAATAACCATGGCAGAGAACTTTCTGGTTTAAAGAAAAGTCATTATTTCAAGACAGTTCCTATACTCAGAGTTATAGAAAAAAAACAATAGTTTTGTGTATTTACACTCTCTTACAACCAGTGCCGTTCAAATCCTGTGATCTTTAAATTATTCCTGCCAGGTTCCACTTTTACACATTAAACTTGTATTCTTTTCCTCCTTGTATAGCAGTGATGCTTCATTATTCATTGCATCTCAAGCTACATTTTTCTGAACATAATCTTATAGCATTATTGCATATTAAGATGTATTTGGAGAAAATATATCCGTTTACATTTCCACAAAGCTATATTTATCTACCACTTCTTAACTGTATTGCTGTCTGCCTCTACATTCTGTACTATGTAAATACCCCTCTCATAGAAGCTGAACAGCAATTGTTTCTTTAAAAAAATTGTATCACTTAAACTTAATTTATTTTAGGTAAAGGACCTTGTCTTGTTTACTATTATACCCTATAAATAAGTACAGCTCCAGATATATAAGAATATGTCAGAATGCTATAAAATGGGCACAAATCTTAATAAGCAATTGGAAAATGAAAAGCAAACAAACAAACAAATTCTTCAGGTCATTAGGGAGGCCCCTAGTAAATACTTTCTTCTTTTAAGCTCTTATTTTTTAAAATTTACATGATTAAACACAGAATAAAAATAAAGATCAAAATATCACCTATAATCTTGACAAGGGTATATCAGATGATGCCACTTAACTAATGGTCCTTATGGACCTATTCTCTAACTACCAGGCTAACTACCTAGTTGCAGAGAGCACTGGGACTCCCGTGGGCCTTTCCACATGGGAAGTAGATATAGATAAGGTCTATTATTAAATTCTAGAGAGGGTTTAATCCTCAGAGGAATTTCAAAGAGAATAAATGGAGCTGAGCTAATGCACGTCAATTTGCTCCAATAAAATTTGTTCATCTGGTAGGTCACTCTATCCACAAGACAGTGCATAAGGAGAGAGAGGAACTCAGAGTATGTTCAGGGAAGTTTCTACTTCATGGCAAAAAGAATAGTGGGATGTATGAAATATGGAGAAATGGGAAAGAAGGAGGCCCATAACAGAGCTCAGCCATGACTAGCTTACCAAATAATTTTCCTAAACTTAGGGCATATACTAACCTCATATGGTAAAGGCAAAGGTGAACCAAAGGCCAAAATTTAGAGAAAATATACAATAACTGCTATATTGGTGAATATAATTTAAAGAATCAGAAAATCTGGGGTATCATTTGGGATACAACTTTATTTTTGATTTTATAATATCATCTAAATAGAACTTTGTTGGCTTTCTCTTTTTTTATGGTTATGTATTGGTCTTGAATTAGACATAATAGAAGTACCATAACATCTTCCATGTGTGCATCTGGCTCCACTGTGGATGACTGAATTTAGATGGAGCTTCAGTGTGATGGAATCAGAAAGCAAGGGTCAATAGTAGTTACACAATTCGTGCATTTGAGATAAAACTAATCAGAATTCAAAATTCAGCTGATTATTAGAGACCTAAGAGGAGTGTCAATGAACAAAGCAAGGAAAATTAGGAAGTACATATTAATACACAAGGGAAAGGATAATGCTATCTACCATTGTAGAAATATTTTTTGTATATGCACAGCCCAATACCTCTGTAGATCCTGGTGGAAAAATTTCACTGGTCCAATATTTAGTTTTAAAATTCTCATGTAGATTTTTATTGACAGGCATCATCATATGTGCTCTGTGTATTGGCTCTTTTAATTATTATAAAATCTTTATAAGTACTATTGTTGTCACCATATTACAGATGAGAAAGCATAATAAGTGGTAGACCTGGAATTAAAGCCCAGACAGCTTGGTTCTAGGGAATGTGCTATGCTATGTTAGGCAAGCTCTTTCAAAAGGAATAACAACAATCCAAAAAATCCATAAAGAGGAGAAAAGATTAGACAATTATATATTTTCTCAACTATATAAGTAACTA
Source organism: Phocoena phocoena (assembly GCF_963924675.1). NCBI lineage: Eukaryota > Metazoa > Chordata > Mammalia > Artiodactyla > Phocoenidae > Phocoena > Phocoena phocoena. Next base: position 115,073,993 of record NC_089223.1, read on the forward strand.
TATAACCAAGAAAGTTACTACACTCTTGAGATAATTCTGGCACACCCATATTCACAAACCTTTTGAGTGGGAATAAAATAGAAACTAATATAACACCATAGGGAATAAGGATCGTTTCCAATTTAAAATATCTTACAAATGAGATTTCCCATTTAACACAGTATCTAAACAGTAGTGTCTCATATAGCACTTCCAAAGCTACCACTAAATTTCTAATGCAGATACTACTCTTACATTTTAAAGGCAAAGGTGGACCAAAGGCCACAGCCTAGAGAAAATTTACAGTTAACTCCTACGTTAATGAAGATAGTTAATCTTAATTTTAGTCTATTTTGTCTCTGTTATTTACTGCAAGATGCAGAAAATCTCTGAATTTTAAAAAGTAAAAAAATAAATAAGTAACCAAGGCATTATCTAACTGTCATGGCTAAATTGTGTCTTCCCTAAATTCATAATTGATCCTAACCCCAGGTACCTCAGAATATAACTGTATTTGGAGATTGGGCCTTCAAAGATACAATTAAGTTAAAATAAGGCTGTTAGGTTGAGCTCTTATCCAATGTGACTGTTGTCCTTCTAAGAAGAGGAAATTTGGACACCCAAATAGGCACCAGGAATGTGCAAACTAAGTGTCCATCAACAGATGAATGGATAAAGAAAATGGGATATATATATATATATATTCAATGACATATTTCTCAGACATAAAAAATGAGTCTACCTTTGGCAGCAACACGGATGGACCTAGAGGATATTATGTAGTGAAATAAGTCAGACAGAGATAGACAATTACTGTATATTATCACTTACATGTGGAAACTAAAAAATAAAACAGACTAATTAAACCAACACACAGGTGTAGAGATCAGACAGGTCGTTACCAATGAGTAGAGCAATAGTGGGAAAAGTGGGGTGGGGATAGTGGATTGAGAGGTACAAACTACTATGTATAAAAAGGACAGCCTACAGGGATGTATTGTACAGTGCAGGGAAATATAGCCATTATTTTTGGTGACTTTAAATGTAGTGTAATCTATACAAATTTTGAGTTACTATGTTGTACACCTGAAAGTAATATGATGTAAATCAACTCTTCAATAATTTTTTAACTTAATAAAATAAGTAGATTTATTCAATTGATCAGTTCCTTGCATTGTTTGAAATTCTTTATCATGACAAGCAAAATCTCCCTGATATTCCAGAACTCTAAACTTAGAATGATTTCTGATGGTACTTTTTTTTTTAGAGTTCTCAATTTTGAGATTACATATAAAATGTCATTAGGTATTAAAATAAATATGTCCCAGAAAAATATCTGATGCATAACATTAGGTTTTTTAACTCTTTTTGTAAGATTTATAACCATTAGAATAATTATATGTGCTTTCTCCATTTTAACTGTTCAACGGAAACTACATGTTAAATTAGTGATTATAAATTAAGAGATTTATTCAAAACATTTTAATATAAATTATTTGAAGATGAAAATGTTTGAAAACATCACAGAAGTTATAAATCATTCTCTAATGTGTTCTCTATGAGTATAATATCCAGATTCCTATTCTCTTCAATCTACCACTTGAGGTAGGCAGAATTCTAAGATGATCCCTACTGACGTTTGCCCTTGTATAAATCCCCCACTTTCTCTGTGTAAGGAACCTGTGAATATGAGACATCAATTCCTAGATTTTGGTAAATTATATGGCAAATGGGAAATTATACTGTGTGGCCTAGTAAAATCACATGAGCCCTTTAAAAGGAGGGTTTTCTCTGGCTGGCAGCAGAATAGGAATTCAAAGATTTGAAACACAATAGGATTTGATCTGCTCATGTAGTTTGAAAATGAAGGGGGCACATGGAAAGGAATGAGAGTAGGATCTAGGAGAGGAGAACAGTCCCTGGTTGACAGGTAGCAAGAAATTGGTACCTGAGTCCCATGACCTCAGAGAAATTAATTCTGTCAGCCACAAGAGAGCTTGAAAGAAGATCCCCATGTGAAGTGCAGCCCTAGCCAGTAAGGGAGTTCATCCCAGTGAGATCCTGAGCAGAGAATCTGGCCAAGATATGCCACATTCCTGAAGTACAGGAAATGTGAGCTTAAAAAATTATGGTGATTTATGTTTGTGGTAATTTGTTACATAGCACTAGAAAATTAATCCATCCCTAGAGTACTTCTCAGAAAATAATATATCTGATTCCTTGAAGTCATTTCCCATCTACAGAAGAGTTAAGAGCAGGGTACTAGTTCAGCAGGAATGTTGAATAAAGGGAAAGTAGTCAGAAAGAGAGGAAATTTAAAGATAGAATGGAGTGACAGCAATAAGATTATCCTTTAATTTGGTAGGCAAATTAATTTTTCAAGACCTTGCTACAGAGGTAAAAGATGAATCATCTTAAATACAGGCATCATGAATTTCAGAAGATCTTCTAAAGAGGAAAGTATTCCAACTCCTCATTGTATAACTTTTAACGTTTCCTGCAATGACTACAACCTCTTGGATTTAGTAACAATAAAAATTAGTATAAGATGTACAGGGTTAGCATTTATCAGTATGGAATTCTCAGTTATGATTTGCAACACTTGACCTTCGTACACATAATTTTCTAGTTTATGTCAGAGATCTAGGAAAATAAACCTTAGTGTCTGTAAACACAAAAAGTGTTTTTTGTTTTTTTTTTTTTAAAACACAAGCAAACAAAAAAGCACAGCTCAGTGAGAATTACACCTTCAAATCTGAGGGTCACAGAGTGCAGCCAGGGATCAAGCACTGTGCATGGTGTATATTCTTGCAAAATATGTAGTGTGATAGACAGGCTATGTGACAGATCTCCAATACACAGTTGGCAAGAGCATAATGTGACATGTATTTTTCAGTGAATGTAAAAATAAACACTTTAAAATAAACTGACGATGTTGCCAGGAACAGCCATGATTATTCTACTTGGTTAGGAAATAAATTTATGTCAGAATTTGCACACCATTAGTGGGAAGAAATTTAGCGGATAATGAATCTACAGTTATGATTATATGAAGTTGGATCTGATTTATAAAGCTTTTTGTGATTAATATGAAGACAGAAAATCCTTTAAGAAATCCCTAGTTCTTTGAATATGTAACAAAAACACACACAAAAAAATCTTTAAAATCATATGAGAAGAAATTAATCATTTTGATCAATTAATACATTGTTACTGTTGAAAGAACAGTACTTAAAGAAAAATGACACTTTAACAAGTCTGTATTTCTAAATATTTTCAAAATGGCCAAAATTACCAAGTAGATTTGAAGAAAGCATTTTTAGGGACTAATAGATTCATCAAATAAATGGTCAGTGTGTATTTATAACCCCCCAAAGTAATACCCAAAATATCAAAACACAAGTAATCTTTACTTTAGTGATTAGAAAATATTTCACTTTCAGTGATAGGCATTTTTAAATAATTCAAGACCAATTGAATGTAAATAATGATTTACAGTTTGGAGAATAAAGAACTAAGATATTCTAATTCATAGGAGATAATTAATATAATTTGGAAGATCTAATATATTTATAGTTCTCCAAATTGTAGTATAAAATATATATAGGAAGAACACAGAATATATTAACAGTATACAGGCAGTTAGTAATGTTAGATTGAAATAGCTAACCTTAAAGATATGGTAAAGAAATATGTGTGCATCGAAACTGGCTTCACTGTAGAGATGTGAAATAGATACTTTTTTTCTTTTCAAGGAAAAAGTGCATAGATATTAGGAAAACAAGAATGCCTATCTTAATATTTTATATTTATAGATTTATAAATACATGTGTATAAATTAATATATATTTATACATAGTTATATTATTCTCTTACTATTAAAGGTACTAAAACCAGAATTACAAATAGATACAAATGAGTCTTTTAAAATATTTCACCTTCTGATTTTTGCTCCATAATGTACTGTCTTCCATATAAGTGAATTAAATACTATTGCCAACATTATGTTGGTAGAATTAAAAAATATACTAGGTATTATTTATTTCTATTTTTCAAGTGTCCAAGGTAATGATACAGCTGATGATGTTCAGCTTTTGATTTGTTTTCCATTTCTTTGCATGTTTATTCTTTATTTTTGTTTAAGGAAGAATATATAATGGCTTTATGTTAATGACAATCAGACATTTACTCACAAAGTTTGAAAATTAAGAAACAACATGCTTCAGATAGAAATATTGGTTATAAGCAGCCTGCTTGAGTATGTTAGAAACAACGAATGTGTGCTTGTCAGACTAATAAACATTCTAAGGCCACCAAAAAAGACTAACAGGGTATGAGAAGCTCTTGGAAGATTGACTATAACACTGAAGCACTAAATAAAATGACTGTATAAACTCACTATCACAGTGCCTAATGCATAGTAGATACAGAAAAAAATATTACATTCTTATTCCATTCTAACAGGCTTGAATCTATACGTTCCTCAACTTGTCTACTGAATGCGCAATAAGAGAGTTATGTGAAATTTAGTGCAAGGCACTAAAAGCGATCCAGGCACTTGCTATTATCACATATTCTGAGAACTTGGAATGCTTAATAGTCATTCCTCTGTACAGGATAAAAATAAAATTCTCAGGAAGACAAATAAATTGTCTTGTTATTCTTTGCAGTTTTAAACTTAAACTTGACTTCAGATTCTTCTATCTACATTATTTTATTTTTATTCTAGTATATCTGCTGAAAAAGCCAGAATGTTCAATTATCAATCCTATCAGTATTAAATTTCATGCTCTTTATTCTCTTTTTTGTAAAAAAGAAACAACATCGATATGTTAGGCAAAATAAAATCTGTTTCTTGAATAGGCAAATGAAAAATTTAGATTCCCCAAACAGGAAGACTTCTTATCTTACATATAATTTAAAATTTAAAAATTCTATTCAAAGTGATATATTGGAGATATGGATTTTATTTTAAATCTCAAAAAAGCTTCTTAATTCTTCCCCTATAAATAGAACATATTTAGAGTTGGTGGGTGGTATATTTTTCCTACACGATAGGGTGACTTTCTCCATCAAAGCAGAGCTTTATACTTGGCAGCAGAAATAAAGAGAAGAGCAATGACTTTTGCAAACAGGCTTGTTTGAACTCAAGATTACTAGAAAAAGCCACAGAATATCCACAAAAGGCAAACCTTTACTGACATTAATTATTATCTGTGTATGTGTATATGGAAGAGAGAGAAAAAGAGACTCCAACATGTCTTTAAGTGATTTCCTTCCAAGGAGGGGTGGGGGTGGATGCCCTCTCACTTCTTCAGAATGTTCACCTATATCTGGAGGTTGTGATAGAAACATGACTAAAATTTAGTAACAGTTCAATTTTCAGGTTCAAGTAAACTATTCATTAAACAATTTCATTAGATAAAACTCACTTTTAGGGCTTCCCTGGTGGCACAGTGGTTGAGAATCTGCCTGCTAATGCAGGGGACACGGGTTCGAGCCCTTGTCTGGGAAGATCCCACATGCCACGGATCAACTAGGCCCGTGAGCCACAACTACTGAGCCTGCGCGTCTGGAGCCTGTGCTCCGCAACAAGAGAGGCCGCGACAGTGAGAGGCCCGCGCACCGCGATGAAGAGTGGCCCCCACTCGCCGCAACTAGAGAAAGCCCTCGCACAGGAACGAAGACCCAACATAGCCAAAAATAAATAAATTAATTAATTTTAAAAAAAGAATAAAGTAACACTGATTTTAGTTAGAGAACACAAAAACATAGCTGCAATGAGATGAACACCACACAAGCGCACCCCAATCTGAGGAGCAAGTTTTGTTGGCACTTCAAGGCACTTCTTGTTACTGTTGCTCATTCCACCTCCTGATAGAGATGAAGACCTTATGAGCTCCCCTCAGGCTCCTCCATCCTCTTCTTGAAAGATACCACATGCAAGTTCCTGGAAACAACTCAAACACATCCCTCCCAACATGAAGTATGAATCAAAGGTTAATTTCTTGTTGGTTCTTAGTAGGCTTTAGGAATACTTGAGTCTCTTCTCGGTGCTGGAAAGTTTTCCAAATAACTGTTTTCAAATTTTTTTTAAATTTATGTCTTCACAAAACAAGGGTTATTTTAGAAGCAGTTTCTTGGAACACTTTAATTGCATCTGTTTATTTTTCAAAATTATATGCTTGGTGACATAATTATGACATCCTATCATTCTAGCAAAGATGAACAGATTTTAGAATATGCCTTTCCATAAAATGTGTAACTGATATGTAATTTTGTCAAATTTTTGAATGAACTATGATCATCTCCTGTAGCTCTTTGTAATAATTTTCTGCATTGGCTAGGTTATAGATAATTCAGAGTATGTATTGCACATGTAACTTTCTCTCTATGATCATACTTCAGAATTTTTAAATTAAAATTCAAGTCAAAATAATTACTGTTCGAAAGGTAACACAAAAATAACAGTTTATTATAAAACAAATATTTTAACTGATGTATCGCTTAATGTATTTTAGTGTTGAAACATTTCATTATTTAAAAACAGTCTAATGCTTTTAAAATAATAAATTAATAAAATGCTTACTCTCATACAAATATAGCATGAACATGTCAGCATTTTTATTTAACTCATTAGCTATTGAGAGAGACAATGTTACAGCTGGTTCATGGGAGAATTCAGAGTGCCAAATATACATAGACAGGCAGGAATGATGCCATAAATTTACAGATAGAAGTAAAACTGGCAAAGCCATCAACCTACATAGAGCAATAAGCACTTACGTTACAAGTGACACCATTTTCATTTCTCAGGACAAGAATAATTTTCATTGCTATGTTTTATACTTACTTACAATTTATAGATTGTAAATAGGTCACAGACAAGAAAAGTCAGAGATAACCTGAGAGAGTTCAACGATATACTTTGTCAATTTCAGAGTTTTCACAGTGTTTCCTGACTAGCAAATAGCAAAAATTGATATATTTTAGGAATATCTGTATTTTCCAACAATTCCATAAAAAACGTTTCATGTGCTATATTTCCCAAAGTTTTTATCAATTCTGTTCTTCTTGTGTGGGCCACTTCCAGATTTGGGTTATTAATATCACTACTATCAAACTTTTGTGCCTGTATTTGATTCACATATATATAAAATTTTGTTGGCTATATATCTAGAATTAGGACTGCTGGGAAATTTGTATGTATGCATGTGTTTAGCTATAGTACATATTGCCCAATAGTTTTTCAAAGTAGTTGCATTAACTTAGTAATCACAACAGTAGTATATGAGAATTTCAATTTTTCCACAATTTGTCAACACTTAATATTGTCTTTTGCATTTTTAAGTATTTTTTTATTGTGTATATTAAGTTTTAAGCTATTTTTAGGAGGGCATTTGGATAGTTTTTAAGTTAATTTTCTTTGGTTTTCCAGGCTTGTGTTCATATTACCTACAAATAATTATGATTGTTTACTTCCATCTTTTCAGTTCTTATAAAATTTCTTTCTTTCTCTTTTCTAAGTTAGCTTGCATCTCCAGAAAATGTTTAAGAAGAGTAATTAAATGCTTGTTGCAACTTTATGAGAAATGCTTCCACACTTTTCTTATACACATCTATAAATATATACTTATATATATCATATGGTATATCATATTTCTGTATATAATCTTCAGAATATTGAGTAAGTGTTTAATTTCTCCATTATATAGTATTTTTAACTCAAGTGCACACAAACTTTATTGCATGACTTTCACCCAATAAAAAGTTGTTTATAAATTTTTTCTTGAATATTAACATTGGAATTATATTTTGTGTGTTATTCTTTAAATATAGAGCTAGGTTATGTTTTCTAATATTTTCTTGTGATATTGCATACATTTAATCAATTGCTAAGATTTTCTTGTGATGTTGCATACATTTAATCAATCAATTAGCCTTCCGTAATCTTTTTGTTCAACTTGACTTTTAATAAAATTTCAATCTTATACTAGACTCATGGAAAGGAATTTGGAAGTTAGTCTTCTTTTCCTATGCTTTAGAATAAAGTCAAAATACATTTGCATTGACTATTACAAATTTTTATTATGGTATAGAAGCAACAGCAATAATTTTGGGTTTTCAAGGACTCAAAATTTTTTCTAAAATATATAGCAGGAGAGGCATAAATACTTCCATAATATTAATGAATAAACCAGAGCAAAGAACTGAATTTCTCTATATCCTTGTTTCTTGGATGATTTACAAGAAATGAAATTAGTTTTTCTGCCATTTCAAATCCCCAAAATCCTTTAATTTCATTGCATACTCTACCTTACCTTATGCTCTCTCTGACTTCTAATTTTATCTGCTATTTATTTTATATGTCATTTTATTTATTGAGTGTGCTTGACTACTATATTTAACTGTCTATTTCTTTCTTTGCCACTCTTCTAGGTAGCCTATTGGAATTTTTAAAAAATGACAGTGTGAAATTCTATTTAAATATCGTGGTTAACACAGGTTATTAACTAACTTTAGGTGATATATTTTCTATCTTTTCATCTTTTGTAAATGGTTTTGATGCTAATGTAATTGTCTTTAATTTTACATCTACCCTGTTGGGTTTTTTGGCTGAGCCTGTGAAATTGACATAAGACAGATTAACAGGAGAAAAGTATAAAAATTTATTTAATTTTAGTTTTGTGTGACACAGGAGGCTTCATAAGAAATAAAGACTCAAATAAATGGAAAAACCTAAATGCTTTTATATACTAGACTGAACAAAGGGAGGCAATTTTGGAAACGTAACTGAACTATGTAAGGAAGGTAAAGGAAGGTAAGAAGAATTTTGACAGTCCTTTTTTAATAGAATTCTCTCTGCCATGACTCCACATAGAAGAATGTTTCTTTTTTTCTGGTATGGGGAGGGCATCTTTTACATGGAATTTTTACCCTCGTTATCAGGAATAAAAAGGATCATTAGAATGTCCTTCTTGCATCTGCTGTTTTTCACGTGCCTTAGCTCAAAATAATCCTTCTAATAACATGGAATGTTTTGGAGTAGCATATTCTGCCACCCTTCAGTGTCACTTTTAATATTTTCAAAAGGATGTATAATCCTGTTTAACTGTTTAATGTATACTTATTTTTTTCAAACCCAGTTTAAGTATGACATCCACTTAAAAACCTTTCTTAATCTTTAATTTTCTCTATACTAACATGCTTTGTCCCTATTTTAGAAAAGCATCAATAACACTGTTTCAATTTTGTTGAATTACATGACTAAAATTTCTCATTGGAATTTAAAATTCTTTGAGGAATATAAAATTCTTTGAGACAAATCATGGGTTGTGCCTCTCATCAACTCCAATTTTTAGTATTAATTTTTTTTTCTTTAGAAGCCTTTCAATAAATATTTGTTAAGTAAGAATGTTTCTGAGAGCTTTTACACATTTACTAGCCTCATCACAATCCTTCTGCAGTACTGGATCTTAACCTAGAATCTTAGACTGAGGAAACATATAAAATTTTGGAAAGTCCATGAGCCAATGTTTGGAAAATAAAGCCTGCATCTGATAATCTCTTTTCATGTCTCTGGGAAAGGAATCCATAACTGAAATATTTTGAGGGATCAGCCTGTATTTTCAAAGGCCTTCTTATGTGGAAATTCCTTTCAAGAAATTAACTGTTGAGGATAGTTTTTTCTCCATGACAAACCTAAATGTAGGATTATCATTGGGATCTACTGTGATTGTATAAATGGGTCTATATTCTCCAATAAGAGTTCTTTGGAAATCATATGCTAGTATTATATGAAAGAAAAAAGTAAATTTAATTATACAAAACATATAGTCTGTTCTGTTTCAGTGCATATTTCTCTAATTAGTTCATCTGCAAATGGAAAATAATTATTTAATATAATGTGGAAGTCTCAATGAAGTGTGCATATTACCTTGTTGCATCACCAAAAAAACAATTTAGGCAAGGGGAGACAATACAGAGTAGAATTCTCCTTTTCCCCATGATCTTCCTTTTGGTTCGGCCTGACTTCATGCTGTGCCTTGGAAGATCTCATTCTCAGTTTTCCCTGATACTTTCAGGGTGGAATCGAATACAAAACAAAGAGCTGGAGCCCTTCATCTCTGGTGTCCCTCCAATTCACACAGTTTTTAACTACATCTTCACTTACAACTTCTGAATGTGATTGCCTTCTGCCTTTGTTTATGAAACTCAGCTGTTCCATGCTTTTCTTATGTTCCATCAAATGGCCATCACCTATTTCCTCTGAAAAGCCCAATATTTAGTATTTTTTAAAATTTGTTAGAAATTTTAATGTGTTAGATTTTTATTTGCAGTTTTTCGTGTTTCTATGTGTGTTCTGGTTAATAAGTGTGATTGGCTCCATTCCTATTTTTATTCACAGGTATATTTTTTACTGAAAAATATTTTTCACAAATACATATATAGTGTTCGAGTAGGAATGTCTCTCTTTAAATAATGTTAATATGTTTGATTTAAAAGCTGTGAGACAGGGCTTCCCTGTGGCGCAGTGGTTGAGAGTCTGCCTGACAATGCAGGGGACACGGGTTCATGCCCCGGTCCGGGAAGATCCCACATGCCACGGAGCGGCTGGGCCCGTGAGCCATGGCTGCTAAGCCTGTGCGTCCGAAGCCTGTGCTCCGCAACGGGAGAGGCCACAACAGTGAGAGACCCGCGTACAAAGCTGTGGAACAAATTTTACAAAGAAAAAAGTTTCAGATTTTTACAGAGAGATATCATATATACACGTTAATCCCTAACTTGATAATTTATTCAGAATAACAATTAATGGCCCCCCAAGTTTACTAAAGGTACATAAACTCACTTAATAGACAACAAATGCACTTGCCTTCTACTATTCCATATCTTAACTGTATGGCCATGACACAAGAGAGTTTAAGAATAATAGAGTAAAACTCGCAGGGAATTTGTTTCAATAATTATAGAGCATTTACCCATCCTGTTTTACGTATCAAGGAAGGAAATTTTAATTTTACATGATTTATGTTTAATTAGAGATTTTATTTTATGACAATTTCAGGTCATGGATAGATTTTTAAAAGGTATATGAAAGGCATATAAGAGCATGGCCACCAAATCAAATAGACCTTTAAAAACCAATTAGTTTTTCAAGTATATACCAGAGAGATGAGGTAAAGATTCATATGAAAGTCATAAATAATAAAAGTAAAAAGAGAAAGTGATTGCTTTTCAACAAACCTTTAAAAAGAATAAAGCAAAACAGTCTCAAAGAAAATCCTGCAGCTTACAAAATGATTTGTCATTGCAACGATTAATTTCAGTTTATAACAGGTTTTATTTTCATGCTTTTGCAGTAATACAATCATTTCATGCTCAATTTATACCAGTTATTCACAGAATCCTTTATAAAGCCAAGTTATATTTAATCTTATCTTTTGAGCTAATATCAGCATGACATTCTGTAAAACTGGAAGATACTAATGCAATGTGCCAATAAAATATGGGCAAGAGCTGTTTTAGATCTCTAATGGAAGAAAAGATTATTTCTTTAACAACACACATAGATTTTGATATGTTCAGCTAGTATAGATCTACATTGTCTAAGTTGATTTGAATCAATTCTCAAATTTTAGGGAGACATTAGGCTTTGCAAGCAAGCCTCATCCTTCTTTCTACTGTATTTCATCACAAGCCAGTTTTAAAGGGGAAAAAATTAAAAACTATATAATGGAACAAAATTGGACTTTGTGAGTGGATTGTAATAATTATAGTAGGAAAATGAATTTGGTATATTATGAGTGTCTTGATTAATTAACAAAAGAGTATCTGTACCTCTTGAAAATCCAGGGCCAAAAGACACAAAGATTGAATTCTCTGTTGGCCCATTCTTGGTGTTCTTCAGCTAATAAGGATTCTGTGTTTATAGATCTCTAGTAATTATCTATAACATATTTTTTAAACAATGTTGGAATTGTTGTTACTTTTTCTCAAGTTAACAATGCTAGTTTTTTTGTTTCCATATTCCTAAAACTTTCAAACTAAGTGGTACAAAATGACAAGTATTTGTAGGGTGAAAAATTGAGGAAAAAGTGAAAAAACTGATTATATAAAGTTTAGAGATAAAAATATATAATTTTTAAATGTCAAGATTGAGAATTATATTTGGAAAATATTTACTTTTTCCCAATGCGTTTTGGCAAATATAGACCGCATATGTAATTCATGGGTATTAGTTTGGTAATTGTTCAATATGGATAAGTGCTGAAGCAACTGGACTTTCTTAGGCATAAAACAAAGCAAAACCAGAAACAAACAAACAGAAAACCAATCCTATAATTCACACTATATATATACAAAAGTCAATTGAAAATGGATCATGGATTTGAATGTAAAATGTAAAGCTGTAAAACATTTAGAAGAAAACCTAGGACCATATACACATTTATTCAAAACAATTCATTGATTTAAATATAAAATTATAAAACTTTTATTTTTTTTTTTTATTTATTTTTTTTTTTGCGGTATGCGGGCCTCTCACTGTTGTGGCCTCTCCCGTTGCGGAGCACAGGCTCTGGACGCGCAGGCTCAGCCGCCATGGCTCACGGGCCCAGCCTCTCCGCGGCATGTGGGATCCTCCCGGACCGGGGCACGAACCCATGTCCCCTGCATCGGCAGGCGGACTCTCAACCACTGCGCCACCAGGGAAGCCCTATAAAACTTTTAGAACAAAACCTTAGAACAAAATCTTAGACATGACAACAGATGCATATCCTAGAGAAATGAAAAATTAAATTCACACAAAAAATCTTGCACATCAGTGAAACCAGCGCCTTAATTAAGAAACAATATTTCACCTCTACAGGATCCTTATTTGTAACTCTGTTCTCCCACAGTGAGAAATTTAGTTATTATCATTATTTGATTATTATACATTTATTTATTTCACCCATTCCACTATGTGTAAACAATGTCGCATCCCTTCTTTTGCCCTCCATCTGTTCTTGGGTTCTGAATATCTATGCTCAGGCTCTGAAAATCCATACTGTGTTATCCCTATTAAATCTATTCCCTGCCCCTCATGAACACCCTCTATGTCCCCCCGTCAACCCCACTTAGGCCCAACATCTCACACAGATACAGATGCCTCCATTTTCTTTTTACATAACTTATAATTTTTCTGAAAGTAAAATAATTCTTTAAAACTATGAATGTAAATACAAGTAGAAGTACACTCTGAGCCTCTAACTCGAGCCTCAGAACACATATAAAACATAGTGCGTCCAATCCACAGCTTCTTTCTTTCAAGTTAGGCTGGTTTCCTGCTATTAAGAAGAGAATAAAACACCATCAGGACTGCAGCCCATGCAGAGCACTGCTACTTCCTTATATTCTCTAGGTGAACTCTAATCACCTATCTTAGCTACTACTTTAGAAAATCATACTGCCAGTTACCACTGCCATAACGTTCATACTCATGCTTTCTTTCTCATAGTTATCTGTGCTTTCTTTTTTCGTATCCAAGCATCCCCCTATCTCTTCTCTCCAAATTTATTTCACTGTACATTTTGGACTCTCCCTTGGTAAATAAACAAACTCTCATTCTTAATTTTCCCCTCTACATTCTCTTCATTTTATTGTGATAATGACAAGTAGGCTCTTCCTCTCCTGCATACTCTTTTTGACTAAAATTTGAAAGTTGGAGTTTCAGATGCGCTTCATGACTTTATGTCTCTCCTCATCCATCTTTTGTGAAGTAGTCTTGCTTCTTTAAGGCACATGCCACCAGCTACAGCACCTTTCTTCACCTTCTCATTGTCAGATAAATTTCCTTCGTGTATTGCAGGATTTGGAAACTATATTTTATCTCCCTCTCTACTTAAATACTTGCCCATATTTTGCAGACTTCAAATTTCATATCGAATTTCCAACAATACACAGTTACTTAGTGACTGGTCAGTATCATATTTATCAAATGCCACCAGATATCTTTTCTCATAGCTACACCTGTACTTCTTTTAATAACACGATCCTCTATATCATTTCTGTACAATATTTTGTTGTCTTTGCATCCCATCTTTCTTCTTCTGTTACCCCCACCGTACATCATATTTGGCCTATTGAGAATTTCACTTCTTAATTGGATGTCTTAATTTATTCTTTTTAAAATTTATCTACTTCACCTTTACTTGTCTTCAAGCTTATACCTTAGTTTCCCTCACACTTCTATTTATTTACTCCACTCTTTTTTTTTTTTTTTTTTTAGCTTTCCAGCTAGGCTACATGGTATATCACTCAAGCCCCTTCATCAGAAATTTCACCCATTTTCCTCATTGTACATGTTTTTAACTCATCTGGAAAAATTCCAATCCTGGGAAATTCCAACTGTGAATTTTCTCTGACAGCCTGCGGCCACTATATACTGCCACAGTAAATCATACAACCTTAAAGACTGTTGCCACCATAAAATTTAAAGTGTTCAACTTAATGTTTGCCCCCAGTATTGTAGAGCAACCTTCCATTTCCTTCATCAGCTTTCTCATTTTTTTCACAACACTACTTAAAAACTTTCCAAACACTTTATACCTCTGACCCTGCAACCGCTTTTCTAACACTCAGCAGATAAACTCGCTTTCAACTTACTGAGGAAATAGGCACAAATTTCCTGCCAATAGACCTACAAATTTACTTGTACTACCACTAGTAAATCTACTTTCTGTCACAGTTCTTTCATTCATGTGCTGCATGCCATCCTTATCCTAACAATTTAGGGAATTATAATTTTAATTGTACCATTTCCTTCATTTGTTTTAAATTACTACGTCTTACAAGGTAAGCATCATCACAAACTCAAATTGCTTTCCATTATAAGTAAATGCAATTCATGCTTCTGGATTAAATTCAAGATTGGAAAAAAAATGGTATGAAAGTCATTATTGAGACATTTAGGGAAGTTGGCATATCTCCTATATATCTGTTAATACTATTTTACTAGCACTAACTTTCCTGATTTTGTTTCGTCGTCTTTGTTTGCTGTTTTGTTTTTAGATTGCAACACTTCTAGAAAGTGTTGATTTTGATAAAGGGTTTGTTAATGCTCTGTCATCTTCTCCACATGGATGAAGAAGTGTTACTGGGTAATTAGTTAGACCTGGGGCTGGCAGCCAAAATTCAGAAATTTGGTCCCTAATTCTGACTGTCTGAGAATAGGAAAGAGCTACTAAGTGTTCCTGAGTTTTGATTCCCTATGAGAAATTCTTCATTATCAAAGATGTCAGCTCTTTTCACTCTCTTCACCCTTTTTTTTTAAAATTCTCTTTTTGTTTCATGTCGTTATCATCTTCATCTATGTTTAAGTGGATACTAATGTTGAATGTACTTCAGGGTTAATATTAGCTTAATCATTTGAAAATTCTGTATGTTTATATAAATTTTTTTTTTTTTTTTTTTTTTTTTTGCGGTACGCGGGCCTCTCACTGTTGTGGCCCCTCCCGTTGCGGAGCACAGGCTCCGGACGCGCTGGCTCAGCGGCCATGGCTCACGGGCCCAGCCGCTCCGCGGCATGTGGGATCTTCCCGGACCGGGGCACGAACCCGCGTCCCCTGCATCGGCAGGCGGACTCTCAACCACTGCGCCACCAGGGAAGCCCTATATAAATTTTTACTGTAATTTTAAATCCAAAGAATCTAATCTTTACTGTACATTTAAAATTGAAGAATCTGAGGAATCTACAACTTGAGATTAATTGATTTGCTTAAGATTATATATTTAGAAATCTGGGCCACATGAATTTGATAATTGCATTGTAGTTATTTAGGAGAATGTCATTTTTATAGGCAAAATACACTGAAATATTTGTGGGTGAAGAGATGCTAATGCTTGGTA
Organism: Phocoena phocoena; assembly: GCF_963924675.1. NCBI lineage: Eukaryota > Metazoa > Chordata > Mammalia > Artiodactyla > Phocoenidae > Phocoena > Phocoena phocoena. The sequence goes on from NC_089223.1 coordinate 115,089,860, forward strand.
AATCTGGATGAAGGATATAGAGATATTCTGAATATTTTTATCATTCCTGTATACATTTCAGATTATTTAAAAATGAAAATTAGTTGCTCTTGACCCCAACTCTCTCCCTCTTCTTCATCGTGGTCAGACTTAATAAAATGTTTGTCTATATTTGATACTTTACCATTTACTTGCTTCTCATTGTAATTGTAATATAGTTTGCATCCCCAGGAGTCCATTGAAACTTAGCAATCATTTCCTTGTTGATGTAGATTGTTTCGATTTTTATCCAATCTGCAGGTTGATTATGAGAGCAGATAGAATAAGAAGAGGTAAAATTGCAATTTTACAACTTTAGCCAAGGAAAGCATAGTTATTTAATTCTTTACATAGTACGATATAGTTGAAATCTGCATTGGTCAAGATTCTCTAGAGAAACAGAACCAATAGGAGAGAATCTGTGGGGCAGGGTACCTGGCTGGTGACCAAGGAAAGAGTTGCTGTTACAGTCCCAAGTCCAAGGCAGTCTGCAGGTAGAATTCCTTCTTTTTCAGGAACCAGTCTTTTTCTCTTAAGACCTTCAAGTTAAGGATGCGGATGAGGCCCATCCACATTATGAGGGTCATTTGCTTAATTTAGGGTTTACTGATTGAAATGTTAATCACATCTAAAATACACCTTCACAGCAACGTTTAGACTGGTGCTTGACTAAACATTTGGGCACTAGCCAAGTTGACACATAAAATTAAGCATCATGTTTGTTAACATCTGTATATTTTGTATAAAAATTATTTTAAGATAGATTTGCAGGGTTGAGAGTTACTTCAATAAGTATTTGTACCATCATCCTATAAAGACTCCTGGCATTTCTTTTTTGAATCCTGTTATTTACAGTATTGGATAAGCAGGCTGATATTTCTTTATCAGACTAAATTTGTGAGGATTATCATATTGCCATGATTACCAATACATATAATTTGACATCAGAGTTCAGTGAATGGGGAATTAGCAACTTTTCATTTGGTGGATAAAAATTATATGTACTATGCAGTTTCAAGTAATATTGAAAACAAATCAAGTAGAATACCTTTTTCTTCTGTTTGATTCCCATTCATGAAATAAAAAAATATCTCACTTTTCTGACTTAAATATTTTGTCCCTATCTCTGTCAGTTTGGACTGATATCACAGGATACCATAAACTGGGTGTCTTATAAAAAACAGAATTTTTTTCTCATGATTCTGGAAGCTTGGAAGTCCATATTCAAGGCACCTGCATGGTTGGGTTCTGCTGAGATTTGTCTTCCAAGTTGAAGACTGCTGTCTTCTCCTTATTTTCTAACGTGGCTGAAAAAGGACTAGAAAGCTCTCTGGGGTCTCTTTTATGAGGGCTCTAATCCCATTCATGAGGGCTCCATTCTCATGACATTATTACCTCCCAAAGGCCCCACCTCCTAAATACCATCACATTAAGGGTTAGGATTTCAACATATAAGTTTTGGAGGGACACAGACATCCAGTCCATAGCAGACCCTATTGAAATGTTAATAGGTTACCTGAGATGTATGTATAAATTTTAAATGCATTCAAGTTATCATTGCATCTTTTTGGTGCATTTAAGTATATCAGATAACATTTTTATAGGCAGGAAAGCAAGAATCTTCAACCAGAACATTCTAACAATATGTAAGCAATGAACTTAGTTGGAAGAAATTGAACAATTTAACTAGGTTAAGATTATTTTTGAACTTAGCAGTAAAAAATGGAAAATATATGTATAATAGTAAGGGCTTTAAGATGTACAAAAACTTTGTGTGCTCTTTTTTTATTAATATTTTATTACTATAATTGAAGTATTTAATTTCAGATGCTTATGCTATATGAGAGGTTAGTTGACTCAGACTCTGCACTTTATGAAATGTTACATAAAGATGGGTGCAAAAACTTTTAGTCTCAATAGCTATTTTTATGCTAAAATATATTTGCTCTATGTTGCCATTCTTTGGAATGCTTGTGCTTAGTATTTATAGTTTAAATAACTTGAATGTTTTAGTACTGAGTAAAAAAGTGCTGGGTTTTTTAGTAGGTTTGAAATATAAAATAAATTTAGTGATTCTGTTTACATAACCATAATCTAATACTTCTAATTATTATTTATGTTTTTAAAAGTTAACCCTTTTTGTCTAGCTTTATTTGATGTTTTTGAATAATTCATGTAGATGAATAGTTCTAGTATAACATAAGACTATCTGTGAATTTGGATGACTAGTATTCACCTATGCAAAAAATATTATTCTAGGCATTTATTGTGTGATATGGTTATAGTAAAGCTTGTTGCTGTTACTCTAGACAGCTAAAACTGATGAGATACTCCAAGCTGTTAGTCAAATCAATAAAAGCATCACAGAAACACTTCAATTAGGTTGCTCAGACAGGTATTTTATTTGCATGTAAATAGTTAGTGTTAGTTAATTAAATGTCAATACATACTTCAAGATGAGTTATTGATATTTCTCTGTAGTTAACTGAGAAACATGTTGCAAGGATTTTGAAAGAGTTTTGTTTAGACATTAAGTCAACAGGATCTATTCAACACAAATGACTATTTATTTTTGATTTAGCTGACAATGAATCAAAACTCACACCTTCTATTTAATTTTAATCAAGTATTCAACTGCAATTTAATATTATCATTGTGCAAACTAATGGTATATAATATTTAAATTAGTAGTAATATTAACATTTTTATTGCCTAATGTAGTACATTATTCATTGATGATTTTCAAATGTTTATTATATATCCCAAAGAGTAGGATTACTGTTTCCCTAATGGCATTTTTCAGTTAGCAAACATTATGTTAAAAACAAATGCTAACAGTTTCCATTTTATGAAGAGTTAAGATGTTCATTGTCTACTTGAGTGGTTTAGACAGAAATCCTCAGACTACAAATCAATGTTACAGAATTTAAATGTTGAAAACCAACTCATCTCTAACATTTTTCTATTTTCTGAACGTAATTACCCTGTGTGCATTGGTCTTAAAACCTTTAATTGTAATAATATTAGAAAATCAATTCATAATTAAAATTTGAGATTTGCTAAGAAGTTTAAGATGTGAAGTTCACTGGTCTAGTGTAATTGTAAACCACTTCTTATTATGAATCTTCACAGTACTTATTTCTGCTTCTGTTAGAGAAGTCTCATTTTTTTTCCTTTGGATCTTGGTTAATTGGTGATCAATCAATGTCTGTACTTTGAAAGAATGAGTGAAATCTCCTTTTTCTTTTCCAAACTTACATACTTCTGAGTATTTCTTTGGGGACAAAGCTTTGAGATACCTAATTTTTGCCTCATACCATCATTAATTAAGTCATTCAACAAATATTCGTTGAACACCAATTATGGCAAAGGTTAGGGTTAGGGTTATGGCATCTGTTGAAAACTGGAAATTGAAGTTTGTAAATGCCAATATTTGTAAATATTGGACAAAACAATCAAATCAAATAAATGTTAAAACCCTGTCCAGAGGACAAAAAGATTAAAAAAATTTTAAAGTTCTTATCCTCTCTATTGCATTTCTCTTTCCCTGCTTTATGTATGTATGTAGATAGGTATATATGTCTGTCTCTATGTATTCATTTTTTAATGGAGACATTCCATTAATTCAAGAGTGTTTGTATCCTCAGAAATACAGATTCCAAAATTTTGTTACTTTCATTTTGCAACAACAATAGAAGCCTCACTTGTTCTAAGCATGGAGGGAGCAAATGCAGTTGCTAGTAAAAATTTTATATTCCAAACTCTCTTGAGGTATTTTAATCTTTAACATTTATTCACTATTTATTGGTGGTATCAAATATATGTAACTTTTTATTAAGTACACTGCAAGTAATAGAAAATGATAAAAGTAATGGCCAGTATCCTATGGGATTTTTCAGACTTGTATATATGGATTTGTGTGAGTATATGTAAGAGTGTGAACAAATATGTGAAAGTATTTGTGTGTTTGAGTTTGTGTGTATAAGAGTTTGTGTGGTTTTTTATATGTGTGTATAGGGGAGATGTTCATAATGAATGACTCTGGACTAGTCACCTACCCTTTTTAGTGGAGTGAGCCATCTGTTACATGCAAATTAATCTTTGTATGGAGAACAATATGATACCACTGTTGGAATTAATTTAATAAGTAATTATGAACAGAAGAACTTGTCCTTCTGTTTAAGCTTAAAGGGGTAAAAAAGAGGTCAGAATTTAATAAAGGGTTAGTTTTTTGCAGAGTTCTTTTTTTTTTTTTTCCGGTACTTGGGCCTCTCGCTGTTGTGGCCTCTCCCATTGCGGAGCACAGGCTCTGGACGCGCAGGCTTAGCGGCCATGGCTCACAGGCCCAGCCACTCCGTGTCATGTGGGATCCTCCCAGACCGGGGCACGAACCTGTGTCCCCTGCATCGGCAGGCGGTCTCCCAACCACTGTGCCACCAGGGAAGCCCAAGTCTCATTTTTTTCCCATATCCTTCTAGTTACCATTAGTACATGAATCTTCTGAAAGCACAACTCGAAGTTGATTAGTTCCCATATTAGAAATAGGCAGCGATGCTTTCCTGCCTAAGTAATGAAATATAATATTTTCAATATAGCATTTAAAATCTTCCTCTGTAGAACATTTATTGGGATTTCTAAGCTTACCATGGGAGAGTTGGTGGGAATTGTGAAGGGTTTCAGATCTCGCCCTACTTCAGTCTAAAGAAGGTAAACTTGCAACAGTTTGATGAATGCTGGAAGAATACAGGAGACTCTTAGATTGGAGACAAGAACTGTATTACTCATGGCATAGCAAGTAATATGAGTGTCATGTTCCTGTGGAGTCTCCTTACCACCAAGTCCTACGTGAGGTGATGCAGAGGAGCCCAGGTAGATGCTATATATATGTGCAGTGGACTTACATCACAGTTGAGGAACCCTGGGCTTAATGAACCCAAATGTTCATAATGTGCTGCAACAAATTTGCCTGACCATTTTCCCAGAAGGAGACTTATATTTACTATACTAGATAGTAAACAAATCTGCCCTTTGTAACTATATTTGAAAGATAATCCAGAACAAAAGAGCAGGAGTGCCTTTGTTTGCAAGATGTACAGACATGCCAGAGACCCCTGGGGGATTTTCCTGATAATATCTACCCTCACTTCTGTGCCGTCTTGGTTTCTGCCAAATTTTCCTATGAGTGTACTTCTCCCTCAGACACTTTGATAACCTGACCAACAACATTTAATTAAAGCTACTGTCAACCTGGCTTCAAGTGGCTAAGGATGAAACCAACTTGCACTTTTGACCACGGCAATGCAACCCAGCATCCCAGATCCAACCAGCTGAACAAATCCCATAAAACATCAGAATTTAGCTTAGAAAGCCAGATAGCTTTAACCTTAAGTTTCTCTATTGACTCTTCCCTTGGACCTGAGACGTTAATCCAGGTACAGAAGGGTGGCCTAATTTTAGAGTTAATGCCATAACCATGTTAGTATTACACGATTCATTGGATTTCTTAAACAGTTAAGGTCTCTTATGACCACACATAGTGTTTAAGGCCCAATGTTTTGAAGAGAAGTTGACGCCTGGCTTCAACACATCATGTAAAGTCCCATGTACATACACAGTGCCATTGGAAAGATATTGTTATGTATAACTCACGAGGACCCACAATGAGAGCTATGTCTGTTGGAAGGCATGTTATGCCAATGTATCCAGTGTGGCCTCCGAGCAAGATGGTGAGACTTAGGATTCTCCATTTACGTCAGACTATTGAGCTTGGTTCTTGTGTTTAGAACTACCTGACTGAAATCAGTCAAATCTGTTCTATTTGCCCATGCCACCAGCCAAAGGGCGTTTGTCCACCCTACAAAGTGATTGAGAAACAGTAAGTGGGGATAGAAAAGACACCTGGTGCTATTGACAAGTACTTTGTGTTAGAGGTGCAGAATTTGATACTATTTGCTGCTATTTTCAATATACTTCTTGGTAAAGTTAAGAGGAATAGTGATTGAATCATTGTTAAAGCCATCTGGAAAGAATGACAGACCAGCACTCCATTAAATTTAAGATGCTTATAATGGTTTGAGAAAGAGACATCATTGTGTTTTCCTTTGTGAGAAAGGCTTCAGCAGCCGTTCCAAAAGAGATTATGAATGTCACTCTCACTCCCTTACCACCTGGGGCATAGCATGTTCTTTCCTCCCTAGTTGCCAGAATTTTTATCTCCATTGTTTGGAAAATATAATAAAAATTAAAATCTCCTTCCCAAACAGAAAATGTCTTTACAAAGGTAGAAGAGAAAGAAATAGTTTTATTATTGAATAAGCATTAAACCAGAATGTGATGCACATCACAGGCAATCTGCTAAAAATTTTCAAAGACAAATAAATCCCACCATTTTGTATGCCAAGCAGATACAAGTCCTACTACTCGAACTAGTTATTGTTGATCTTGAGAATGCATATGTAAGAGGATTCAACAGCACCATTTATCACACACAGCTCATCTTAACTTTACTTGGTAATTGGGGTGACCGTCTATGTTAGCTAATTGACTTTATCCTAAGGAAAAATAAACTTTTGGTATCTTTGTGATAGGAGATAGTTTTGCATCTTGGAGGCAGGCACCTGAAGAAGTTAGGCTCCTATCCTCCCACAGAAACTGGAAGATAGGGAGTCTAGCTTCTTTAATGATTGCATTTGAAAGAGATGGTGAATAGGCCCTTGAGAAAAGACTTTCTGAACCTTAAAGCTGGCAAGAGCCTGACTTAGCTTTTAAAAAGGTTTACATACATTGCAAAGAGACAGAGAAATAACTTACAATTCACATATTTTCTAAAAAAGTCCCTAAGAAAAGAAGGTTGATCTCATTTTCAACAGGGAAATTATTTCTTTACCACGTTCAATTTTTATTTACTTTTACACCATTCACCACCACAAAATCTGTGTTTCTCATGCGTTACCTGTAATTTCAATCACCTATTTACACCCAGACTTTTCAGGTAGATGAGGCAAGTGCAAAGTTATTATAACTGCATTAATATGCAGTTATATTAATATGCAGTTATAACTGCATATTATAACTGCATTTTAGAAAATGTATCCAGAATGAAATTTAAATCCTCTGTGCTTCCTTTTGGCCCAGCAGTGTGGCCATGGGTTTAAGTTGGGGGAAAGAAAAGTACATTATGCCCAGCAATGGCTAGCATAACACCCTGAATTTTCAAAGTGTATTATCCCCTATCTCTTTCATTCTGATCATTACCTGAGAAGCAGCTGAAAGGAGATGATTGCTTTCTGGGACAGCCACATTAATTGAAATAAAAATGTCATTAGTGAGGTGTGTGGAAGAGAAAGAGGTGAGGGTAGAAAGGCTAGAAGTTCTTTCGAGTTGATTTTTGAGGAGATCAAACTCTCAAAGATACCAAGTGCTTGTGGATAGTAGGGATTGTGGTGGGTTCATATTATATCTTGGCTGTGGCCCATTGCTGAGTGGCTTTTGCGATAATAGGCATACCATGTCAGGCTGCAAATGGTCTGGGAAAACAAACAGATGACAGAGATTAGTTTTAGTGGTCATATGTTTGTGACAGAAGTTGGCCAATTGGTTTGGATTAGCAGCATCATAACATGAAAAAAGGTCAGCAGAGGTGAGGCACCATTAACAGCCCTGAGAGCGGGCTTCCCTGGTGGCGCAGTAGTTGAGAGTCCGCCTGCCGATGCAGGGGACACGGGTTCATGCCCTGCTCCAGGAAGATCCCACATGCTGCGGAGCGGCTGGGGCTGTGAGCCATGGCGGCTGGGCCTGTGAGCCATGGCCGCTGAGCCTGCACGTCCAGAAGCCTGTGCTCCGCAACGGGAGAGGCCACAACAGTGAGAGGCCCGCATACCGCAGAAAAAAAAAAAAAAAAAGCCCTGAGAGGGAACAAAGGCCTACCACAGTTTATCTTCTAGAAGAGGTTGGGGGCAGTGCCACATGTAATGTGGGTTTATCCATCATGAGACAAACAGGTTAAATTCTGGCAGTAGTCCCAATCTGGCATTCAGTTGTAGACTTTGCATCGAAACATGGAGTCCTTTACTTTGTGCCCAGGGTATAATGGTATATGTTTTTCTATGCCCAGTGTGATGTTTGGCCCAGGCAGCAGTTGTGGCAGTCTGGATGGTGCAGACTGGATTAGCAGATTTTTTCCAGTTGGTCTCATCAGAGGCTCTTACTGTGGGCATCTATACATGAAAGACCTGGACAGTTTGATTTGAACCTCAAGAAGAGTGGGATGGAAATTAATTTGGGAGCCAGTATTACATGGATGTTTCTTAAAACCATGGGGTTAAATAATTTCATGTAGATAAAGGGTAAAAGTACAGAAGAAAAGGGCCCAAGTCTACGATTTTTATAGTAAAATTGAATGACAAAAATGTGTCTCTTCATGTTATGTTTTACTCTTTATCTCCCTTAATCTCACAGTTTGACTACTAAATGTTTTCTCTCCTTATATGTCAAGTATGTGTTAAAGATAAAACCTTTCTCTAAAGCTCTCAAAGAGTCTTAGTTACTAAAATTTAGTCTAATTTGCTTTTACTAAGAGCTTTTCCTAACTGTCTATTCATTAACAAACTGTAGCCCATTTGAAGAGTTAAAAGTACAATTTCTTCTACAATGGTCAATATATATTTATATCCACATAGGCTTTTTTAAAGTATCATTCTTTTTGATTTTTAGTTCTCTAGATGGCATATCTACTGACCATATCATTAATAAATCTATATACAAAGTCAGTAGAACGATTGTTTGCTGAATTATTTGGTACTTTCAAAGGTAAGTGATTTTATTGACTTTAATGTATTGGAACTGCTTTAGGTTTTGACTACATGGGCATATAGTGCCATTTTGAAGCATTACTGCTATAAACTGAAACCTCCTAAAACTGATATATTGAAGCCCAATCCCCAAAAGGATGGAATTTAGAAGTGGCCCTTTGGGAAGTGATTAGGTCATGAGAGTAGAGCCCTCACAAATGGGATCAGTACCCTTATAAAAGAGATCCAAGAAAGCTCCCTGCCCACTCTACCATGTGAGAGTACAGTGAAAAGACAGTCATCTATGAACTAAAAGTAGGTTCTCACCAAACACTGAATCTGCATCTTGGACTTCCCAGCCTACAGAACTATGATTAAAATATATATATATATATATTTGTTGTTGTTGTTATAAGCCCCACAGTTTATGGTATTCTGTTATATAACAGACTGACAATTACTAGGACAATTACTGTGACCAAAATATGCCCATATATACATCATAATAGTCAGAAAATAATTTATCTAAAAATCATGTAGATAAATATATGTCTGTCAAAGTCAATGCTTAATAACACATATGAGTAATATGTTGAATTTACATTACTGAAAATTAAAACATACTATTAAATATCTGTAATTACCATTTGATAATATCCAGGGAATATGGTAGCTGTAGTTGACCTTGATAACCGCCACATATCTCTAGTGATCTGAGAAGCTGCGCATATGTTCCAAAGTACATCCAAGGACAGGAGAGAACAGAAATGGTCAGTATTGGTTTCCGGTTTCTGCTGTAACAAATTACCACAAACACAGGTCTTAAAATAACAAAGATATATTGTCTTATTGGTTCTGAAGGTCATAAGTCCAAAATCTGTCTCTTAGGCTAATGTCATGGTGTTACTAGGTTAGTTCCTTTCAGAAGCTCTGCAGAAAATTGATTCCTTAGGTCTTCCGGCTTGTAAATGTTCTGTGCATTCCTTGGCTTGGGGTGGTATCACTCCAATCTGTTTCTCCTGTCACATTGTCTTCTTCTCTTTTTTTTTTTTTTTTTAATTTATTTTTGGCTGTGTTGGGTCTTCATTTCTGTGCGAGGGCTTTCTCTAGTTGTGGCAAGCGGGGGCCACTCTTCATTGCGGTGCCTGGGCCTCTCTCTATCACAGCCTCTCATTGCGTAGCACAGGCTCCAGATGCGCAGGCTCAGTAGTTGTGGCTCACGGGCCTAGTTGCTCCGTGGCATGTGGAATCTTCCCAGACCAGGGCTCGAACCCGTGTCCCCTGCATTAGCAGGTAGATTCTCAACCACTGCACCACCAGGGAAGCCCTGTCTTCTTCTCTTTGACTCTGATCCTCCTGCCTCCCTCTTCTAAGGATCTATGTGATGACATTGGACCCACCTGGACAATCCAGGATAATCTCTCTATTTCAAGATCCTTAACTTGATCACATCTGCAAAGTTCTCTTTACCATGTAAGTTAACATATTAGCAGATTCTGAGGGATTAGAACATGGGCATCTTTGGGTGAGAAGTGGATGGAAACCTTACTGGCTCACAGTGTTTGAACACAAACTCTGGTCAGTCATTGGCTCACTACAAGCTATGCTGGAGACAGACATTACAGAATTAAATGAGGGAAATCACTACAACAAAACACAAGCACACAAACAACAACCACCACCATCCCAGAGGATATCTGAATCCATAGTTGCTATAAGATATTATCTAAAATGTCCAATTTTGAACAAAATAATCTGGTAGTTCAAAGAAGAAATACAGGGTGACATATGGAAGAAAGAAGTATCGATAGTTTACAGGAACTATTTGAAAGAAGCCCTAATATTAGAATTAGCAGACAAAGACTTCAAAGAAATAAGTATAAATAAGTTCAAGATAGCTGATAATGACCACCTATGTAAAGCCTACAGATAATACCATACTAACTGATCAAAGATTAAATGCTTTCTGCTAAAATAGAAAACATGGTAAAGATATTTTCTCTCTCCACTCAGTTCAACGTTGTACTGAATGTTCCACTAAGTGCAATTAAACGAAACAAAAAGCAAAGAAAAGAAAAAAAGAATTTTAAAACATCCATATTAGAAAGGAAGAAATAAACTTCTTGTTTACGGACAACCTCATCCTGCATGTAGAATATACTAAGGAATCAACCCCACACACACGAAAAATAAATAAATAAATAAACCTACTAAAACTTAGAAAAAAATTCACCAAAGTTTCAGGATACAAAATCAGTATACAAGACCAATTGCATTACTATACACTAGCACTGAACAATTGTTACCAAGCTGAGGTCCGGCTACTTGCCACTCATATCAATACCCGAGGGAGAGGCAAATGCTGGTAGAAAAGAAAGTTCCTTTTAATCAGAATACCAGTGATCTGGGAAGATGGTGGACTTGGTGTCCCCCAAAAATCATCTTCAAAGATTCTGCTCAGCCAAGAAAGTTTTTAAAGGGAAAAAGAGAAGTAATCTCAGTTAATCACTGAGATAGAGGATCAGAGTTGTTGCATCCCCCACTGCGTTGCTGGCTTGTTGACTTCTTGTGATCTTTCCTTAGATACTGTCTTGTTCACGTGGTTTGTTCATGAGATTACTGAAGGGGAAGCTAGGAAGAGATCTGATCATCAGTTAATTACTTATTCATCATTTCTCCTCCTTTGAGCTACAGAAAGAACCGACAGGTTGGGCAACATATTATATGATCAAAAGCTTGGAAAGGTGTGCTTGGGCTGGAGATGAGTAGAGCATGGTGGTGCCTGATTTAAGGTTAGTGACAAGACAAAAGGAGCCTCCTGAAAAGAGCTCTTTCCTGCCAAAAGCTGCTTACACAATAAAAAATCTATTAAAAACAACTTTTCAGTGCACAATAGCATCCAAAAATAAGATACTTAAGAAAACTTTAACAAATGTGAGCAAGTCTTCTAAAGAGTAACCCCCAAAGCATTTATGAAAGAAATTAAGGAAGATCTAAATCCACTTTAAGCAAATATTTTCTTAAAGTCCTGAGAAAATAAACAAACTGAAGACTTTTCCAGCCAAGAAGCAAAATCAAGGTTATTATAAAAGTATGTAAGTAATCATTTTAAGCATTAAATATGCAAAAACACATAACAAAATTGATAGTAAGCCATAGCTTGCCAACCTCTAATCTAAATAAATAGAGAGACATTGCATATTCAAAAATTAGGATACTTAATATTGTTAAGATGAAATTTTCCCCAAATTGATAGAGTCTACACAATCCCTATTAAAGTTTCAGCAGAGTTATTTTTTGCAGAAATCTACAATCTGATCCTAAAACCAAAATGATGGCCAGTTGACTTTTGACACAGTTGCTGAGGCAATTCAATGTGGGAAAGATAGTTATTTCACAAGTGGTAGAGTTTTGTGGGTCAATTGGACATCATATATGTAAATAAGTAAATACATAAATAAAATATAATTTAGACCTTTACCTCACATCATACATAAATATTAACTAAAAGTGGATCATATACCTAAATGTAAAAGCTATAACTTTATAAATTCTAGAATAAATCATAGGAAGAAATCTTTGTAACTTGGGTTAAACAAATAGTTCTTAACTCATAAAAGGAATTTTGATCAATTGTTTTTCATCTAAATTTAAAAAGTATATGCCTTAATAGACACAATTAGAGGAACGAGAAGACAAGTCACTGACCTGAAAATCATATCTGTTAACTGAAAATCATATCTGTTAAAGGACTGTATCTAAAGCATTTAAAGAATATATCCAACTCAAATCATTAAAAAAAGATCAAATAAAAACTTGCGAGATATTTGAATTAACATTTCACCAAATAAATTTGAATGACTAATAAGCACATGGAAAGAAGCTTAGCGTTTTTAGTAATTAGATAATTACAGCTTAAAACCGTAATGAGACACTACTTCACTCTGTAGAATGGCAATACTAAAAAGACAGATAATAACTAGTATTGGCCAGGATGTGAAGAAACTGGAACCCTGCTACAATACTGGAGGAAATGTAAAATGACACCAGCTCTGGAAAATATTTTGTCAGTTTCTTAAAAAGTTAAATATAAACTTACCCTAAGATCCAGCTATTCCACTCCTAGGAGTCTACCTGTGAGAAATCAAAACTCATGTGCACACAAAGAGTTGTACACTAATTTAACTAATGTGATATTCATAATAGCTAATATTTTAAAACAATCCAAATGTCTATTTAGTGGTGAATTGATAAATAAAAGATGGTATATACGTAAAATGTGATACCGTTCGGCAATATTAAAATTGTTTAAACTACTGAAAGAAGCTGCAAAATGGATGAATCTCAAAAACATTGTGCTAAGTGAAGGATTCTAGACACAAAAACTACACATTGTATAATTCCATATATATGATATATCCTGAAAAGTCAATTTTATAGAGATAGCAAGCAGATTAGTAGCTCCTTGTGACTGGTGCTAGGAACAGGGGTTGATTGCAAAAGGAAATACGAATTCATTTTGGGCAGATGCAAATATTCTAATATATATTGTGTTGAGGGTTTCACGACACCATATATAATAGAAGAATCATTGAATGTTATGCTATGTTACTCATGCCTACATAAACCTTTTAAAACAATGAGATTAACAGATGTATAGACAAATAGATAATCAAAATAGTAGAGAATACCTAAGAATAAATGCCTAGGTATTTGAACATATAATGTATGAGATAGGTGATATTTTAATTTAGAGGGAAATAAAGGTTATATTAAAAATAACTGACTAAACTCTAAAAACCTTTAAAAATAATTGTAAACTCACTATTCTTCTTACTATACAAAAATAATCTTGAAAATTAACTCTAAATAGTAAAAATCCTAAGAAAATATTTAAAATATTAAATTTAAAAATGGGTAAACATTTCTAGACAAAAGGCCCAGAGTATAAAACAATTAATGTATTTAATAATACAGTTAATATTTGGATATGGTCAAAATAATCTAAAAAGGCAAGAAATGTTGGGAAAATAATAATATACATATAAGAGATAAAGGGTTAATTGAGTCCTTATACACTGATGATACAAAGACCAGAAGCCAAAAGAAAAATGAACAATTCTTAGCAGATTAACTTTTAAATGGTCATAAAACTTATGAAAACATATTTAACTTTCTGAGAAGTTCAGATAAAATGCAAACCATAGCATTAATTTAATACTACTTTAAATATTTTGAAAAATATTTTTAAAGTGATATATAATATTGTTGGCATTGCTCAAGTAAAAGTAAATTATGACAGATGCTTGAAAATCTATACCTATTAAATTTTGAAAAGGAAATATATCCTATGATCCCCAAAGTCCTCATCTCTGAAACATTAACATGGAATTGAAAGAAAAAGCATATAAATGGAAACATTTAATCTAGCTTTGTTCAGAGTGGCAAAAGGAAAGTGAATGCCTGTCATTAAGAAAATGGTTGCATGAAATTTTGAACATCCTGCTGTGCTCGTCGTGTGCCTGTTTTTCTGCTCAAATCCATTGCCTACATGTTCCCTTGTTGAAATCTGTATTACAGAGGATACAACTCTAAAACATATTTTCCCAGCACTCACCAAATGGCTTCTGGAGAAGTTTTGCCTCTGAGAGCACTTGCAGGAAATTGGAGCGCAGGAGGTGAAGAGATTGGGTTTCTCTCCCCCTTCTTTCTGCTGCAGGCACTGGTTCTGGCAGTGACATCCTCTCCAGAGTTCGAGCTCTTAACAAACAGCTTCTGACTCCTGGGCTCTGTTCCTCACCTTCTCTCTTTTTTCTTTTTGTGATGAAACATTTAAGGTCTAGTCTCTTAGCAAGTTTCAAGTATGTAATACAGTGTTGCTAGCTATAATTCAATTAAAAATGGTCAAAGGAACAGAATAGACATTCTTCCAAAGAAGAAATACAAATGGCTAATGGGTACATGAAAAAATGCTCAACATCACTAATCATCAGGGAAATGCAAGTTAATACCACAGGGAGATATCACATCTGTTAGAGTGAATATTAAAAAGACAAAAGATATCAAGTGTTGACAATGACAAGATGTAGAGACAGGGAACCTTCACCTTCTCTTCTACCTCACAGCTCTACTTAGGGCATTGGCTTCTTGCTATGGCTGATCAAAGCGTTGCCTTACTGTCACATTATGTCTTTTTACCCATTTCCAACACTTAAAAAATAGTTGCCCACATTAAACTTTCTATTGCACTGCTTGGCTTGGGCTTTGTTTCCTCAAAATGAGTAGGTATTATTAACTTTCTACATTTTATAGGTGAGAACACGGTAACTTAGAAAAGTTCATTTGTCCTAGGTCTTATAGCTTGAATTAAAGCATATTCTAACGCTAATGCCTGTTCCTGGGTTGACAAATATCTGTGCCCTTTTTATGAAACAGATACGGAATTCTCCTTGTCAAAATTCTTTAAAGACTGCATGAGAAGGAAAGTAATAAAGAGAAGTCTACTTTCTAAATCATATGGAAGCGCATATAGTGGTTAAGCTTCAGTGCTTTTAACCGTGAATTATAACATATGTCTGTTTGGATAATCTTGTTTTCCAAAGAAAACATTTATAAGATTCAAGGGTCATATGGGTGGGATCAGGGGAGGTGGGAGGGAGGTCCCAGAGGGAGGGGATATATGTATACACATAGCTGATTCACTTCAATGTACAGCAGAAACTCACACAATATTGTAAAGCAATTTTACTCCAATTAAAAAAAATAAATTACAATATCAAAAAAAAAGTTAGGGACATAAATGTGTAATCAGAAAAAACATAATGGATAAATGTAGAAAGTGAAGAGTAAGCTGCCATGTCTTGACTATCTTTTAACTGTTTTGCAATGACATGTAAAAAAAATTGAATTATATTGTAACCTGAAATACCTATTTCAATAATAAAAGCCATACCATGTGAATTCACAAGTTCATTTATGAACTGTAAAGTGTAAAATAGTACATTTTAAAACCTCATGATCTATGAATAATGGGTACAACTTGTATATATGTTTTGGTGGGGGTCATGGATCTAAAAACTCTTACAGGTTCTATGATGTTCCTAAAAAGTCTTCTATTTTAAACACATTGTTCGTTTTTTGACGTCAGACTTAACTGATTCATATAAACTCTTCCTATATCATTACTCAGGACTATTCTAGAGGTAGTGGGACTGAAGATAATTTCTACAGAAATAGCAAATGCAAAAATAAACTACAAGTAGAAAGACTTTATAGAGACACCTGCATTTGAGGTAATGATACATCATTCAAATGCTGAGACCATAGGAGAGATGCAAGAAATAATGGTGGAGAGACTGGTGGTGGACAGATTATATAGGCCATGGTGAGAAGATTGTATTTTATGATGGGAATTTATTGAAAGATTTCTTTCTAAAAGATATAACTGAATTTATGCTTTATAATGATCACTCTCGAAGAAATGGAGAGGTCTGAATAGAAATGAGTTAGACTAGAAGCAGATCTTTGTCCATGTGAGAAATGATGGGGGCCAAAATTAAAGCAGTTCCAATATGAATGGGGAGATGCCAAGGGATATGAGAGAAGTTAAGGCCCTTTTATCTTTTTGATGATTGGATTTTTAGAATGAAAAAGTATTGAACAAAATTTCACAGTATTTCTGAATAGTGAAAATAACTAGTGGTGATAAATGAGATAAACATATACAAGATATAAATCTGGGACCAAATTAATGAATTATATATGGACATGTGGCCTCAAGATGCTGTATTTTACTCTTCTAAGTGTTAAATCCATATTTCCTTGGCTATTCAAACAAATATTTACTTCATTCAGGTTAGTCAATTACATGGGGAAAAAATGGCATGAACTGGTGTTATTAGCGTTTGTATTTTGCCAGTATATTACAATTTGTTGGTATATCAAGCCACAGACATAGACCATTCTAATGATTAATTGCACAATGGGTTTGTTACTCATCATAAGGCATAGGGCTATGAAAATGTCCAAGTGACCTGCTTGGGCCAATACAAGAATTTTTGTAGATTCTTTTACACACATGACCAATCATTGAAGAGCTAGATAAATTTCTGTAAGATGGGAATATTTTATTGCATAATAGAACATGTATAGACATGCTTTTTTCAAACTCACTCGTACATATAAAATGTGTATCTCTCCTCATAAGAATCTTACTAAAAGAAAAATTTCTGTAAATAAAACTAAGCATTTAAAATATTAAATAAAAGGACAATGTATCTGGGTTGTGGCATTAAGAGATAAACTTTTAAAATATATTTCTTTGTTTTATATTTTGCTTAAATATTCACATGTGATTTTTAAAGTCAAAAACCAAATAAAGCAGATGAAAATATTAAAGTATTTGAAAAATACACTATCCTCAGTAATTTCTTAATTAATGAGTATAAATAAAAATATTTATAATAAATATATTTAAGGTCACAAGCAATAAGACAAAACATTTTATTTAATGGATAGAGGCTGGCATTATTTCTCTCTGATATTATTTTACATATTGGTTTATTAGAGGTTTTCATATTATTAGATCTGAGTAATAGATCCATCAGAGAACACAGCATTTTATTCATACATATACATTTATGTTTAAATCCTACTAAAAAAGGACATAGCATGATTATACATAGTCGATTTTCAAATGTGACATACTGATTTTGTAGGCAATTCAAAAATAGCACTTATAAAAGTGTTTCAGGCAATAGCAAACTAAATTGATTTTGAGGGAAACCATTCAGAAAAATAATTACAATTTTTATGATTTCCTGATGTGCTTTGGCAAAGATTCATTTCATTTATTCATATTAACTACATATGGATGTTTACAGTTTGCTTCATTTATACTAATCAAATGTTTAACCCTCATAATTTTAATAAGTAGAGGGGAACTTGCTTCTTTTCTAGTTTGTTGTATACCTGTTGACATACTTCATTATTAGCTTCTAATATGTTTTGATTTTGAATAGCTGTGAAACTCATTTGAATAAGTTCATTATTTTGCTGCCAGAAGAAACAAACTTTAATTTAATTAGAGGTCATTGAGCTTCCAGATTGAGTTAATTAAAGATCTAATCAAGCCTCCTGGGTATAAGTAGTTTGTCAGTTGGGAAAAATCATCACAAGGCAAAACTCTAAAATCTACAGTAAGATTAATAGTTTTTTCTACTAAAACTGTATTTCTAGGCTGCTCTCAGCTCCAGAATCCCTTTCAATATTGAATAATGAATGTCAAGCAACTTCTATCTGAATACTTTGCTCTATGCCTAACAAATACATCATTATGAAGTCTTCCAAATGTAAGCAAGATTTAGGTCTTAAATGGAAGAAATGATTAAAAACTACACCAGACAGATGTTACGTTACAGAGTCTCTGAGCATTCTTATGTTTCCTGAGAATAAAACTGTATCAATTTAATTAATACTATCAGTTATTAAAATGATAATATACAAATGTGTAATAGCTCTATTTAAGTACCATCTTATTTTCTCTTCAATTCTGTTTACTGGACTTAAATGCAATGTCTTGATATGAGTTGACATAGAGCTCATCTTAATTCATAAATCCAAAAAGTAATATGAGGATTGCTGAAAGGGTTCCTGAAGAACAATGAAATTATATTTCAAATGATTATGGGATTTTCAGAATCCCAGGGGTAAGCTGACATGGACATTAAATTTAAATTAACTTTTTAAAAGAGAGTAAGTAAAAATCAATTTATGACTATTGGGTGCAAATATTTCAATTATTAGCCAACTAGTGTCTCCATCACTTTGCTACTTACTGATAAAACATTAATTATGCTGCAAATAAATAATTTCATAAAAGTGAAATCTATATAGTATTTATATATATGTTATATATGTATATATATGCATATATATGATCAATAAATTTACTGTTCTAGCAATAGTATTCAATAAATTGTTTTTATCAATTGTAGTTCAAACTGTTTTTTTAAATAAAAGAAATATTAAGTTCTAGAAGTGAAAATAAAAGGACAATAAGGCTAGAAAAATAAAAGAACATGTCAGTGTAGGGATGTAGTGTACCTTAATGCGTAAAGGCACAGGCTTTCAAGTCATCCATGCATTTATCAGAAAAGGGATTTTGGGGAAATGACTTATCCACACGCAACATGAGCATTCTCCCTTGCAAAAGGAGCAAGTTCTCTTCCTCATCAAGTTATTTTAATGACTAAATGAAATAATGAGTGCAGCATTCTTAGTGCTCAATAATATTAGATCTTACATTGTTAGGATTTTGTAAAATCCATGTACAAAAATCAGTCACAAATGCTCAGGGGTTATGAAATAACAGAGTACATATGCTTTTATAAAGATACAAAGACATAACTATTTTGCAAATAGACACATTCATAGAACACCCAAAAAAAGGGATAATGATCATAATTCCAGACAAATTACAAATAATTCTATAATTTTTTTATTGTATACAAGTGATGTAGACACCATCAGTCCATCATTTTTATTATGTTAACATTAAATGTCAAAATGTAAATTTCTATATTATGTGGTTATATTTTTAATGTGAATTAAATAAAAATGGAGATCATAATAGATTGCTTTAAGCCATGGAGATTCAAATAAAAATATTTTCTGGAAATTAA
The DNA here is from genome assembly GCF_963924675.1 of Phocoena phocoena. Lineage (NCBI taxonomy): Eukaryota > Metazoa > Chordata > Mammalia > Artiodactyla > Phocoenidae > Phocoena > Phocoena phocoena. The sequence goes on from NC_089223.1 coordinate 115,109,349, forward strand.
TATAAACCAGAAGTAGTTATTATATTTATTATTATTATATTTATTAATATAAACTCAGAAGTAATTATGTTAGTTAAAATTAGCTATTTTCCCCCAAAAGTTTCAGGACTGAGAATGAATGCTTAACATATCAACTGTAATTACACACAAACATACACTCACCACACACAGAGACACACACATCACACATTAATTATTGATAATTATTGATAACCTCTCTTTCTCTTATCCTCCTTTCCTCAGTCTGTGTTTTGGATTCTTATTTAAATATTATATAGCTCAACCATTTGTCCTACTCTAAATACAATCTCTCTATAGGTAAATTAAATTTTTTTTTTGTTAAAGAAACAATGTAGAAAATAATTACAGTTGTTACTATTTATGAATACAAACTCCATGACACTTCATCTTAGGAAAATTTGTTGGCTATAAATTCTGCTAGCATCAATAGTGTGATATGGCCAACAATATAGTTCCATTTTGCTCTCCTGTCCTTTTGTTCTTGTCTTACATTTTATTTCTATACACATTACATTTTATTCCTACATTATAAATTCTATACTACATTGTTTACTTTGCTGTAAAAAGAGGTTGAAAATGATAAAAATCCTTCTATACAATAAAATACTGTTTAAAGTGTATAATTTGATGTTTTGATATATGTGTATACTCATGAAACAATCATCAATTCAGATGACAAAACTTTTCATCAGCTCCAGAATATCCTTAAGCCCCTTTATAATCCATGTATTCCTCCATATTCATCCCTATAGGTTAATTTCCATTTGCTCAAATTTTATATAACTATAGTCATACAGTCTGTATTCTTTTCTGCTGGCTTCTTTCACTCAGCATAATTTTTTTTTAAATATTCACCCATGTTCTTGAACGTAGCAGTAGTTCATTTCTTTTATTGCTGAATAATATTCAGTCATACAGGTATACTCCATGTTGTTTATCTATGTACCTATTGATGAACATCTTGATTATTTTTAGGTTTTGACTCTTAACAAGAAAAGCTAATATGAACATTTGTGTACTAGTTTTATTTTGGACTACGGGTTCATTTTTCTTTCTTTCTGAGCATAAATGCCTCAGAGTAGAATTGCTTGCTGACATCTAAGTGTATGTTAAACTTTACAAGAATTTACCTAATTGTTTTCCAAGGTTGTTTCATTTTACAGCAATGTATGAGGGTTCCAGTTTGTACAAATCCCTGTTAACTCTTGCTATCATCAGTCTTTTTTACTTTAGCCATATAGTGTGTGTGTGTAGTGCTTTGTGTGTGTGTGTGTGTGTGTGTGTAGTGCTTTTATGTTGTGGTTTTAATTTGTTCTTTCCTAATTACTAATAATATCAAACATTTTCTTAATTTGCTTATTTTTCATCCATTGTCAGATATATTATTTGCAAACATTTTCTCCCTCTCTGAGGCTTGTTTTCTATGTCTTTCTTATCTCGTTAGAGATGCAAAAGCTTTGAATTTGAGGAAGTCCAATGTATTATTTTGGGTTTTTTTAATGGATTATTTTGATTCTGCTTATAAAACTCTATGCCTAACCCAAGAACTAAAAGATTTTCTCCTATTTTTGCTGCTTATATTTGTATCGTCTTTATAACTTAACTCTTACATTAGGTCTATTATCCATTTTGAGTAAATTTCAACTTTGTATAAAATGTGAAATATGAATAGTATGTTTTCATATGTAAGCAAATTGCAGCAGTTAGCTGTCAATAAATGATACAGAACTAAGATAACATGAATTTGAAGCAGGCATAATTTCTAAAATAATAAAGATCTGAATATTATTAAGTTTTATACTACTTCAGTCATAGTTCTGAGTAAAGCCTGCTGCTACATGTATTGAAGATAAAATTAATGAGCAAACAATTTTATATGAGTATGTGTGGATGTGAATATTATTAAGTTTTATACTACCTCATTCATAGTCTGAGTAAAGCCTGCTACATGTATTGAAGATAAAATTAATGAGTAAACAATTTTATTGGAGTATGTGTGGGTGTATGAATAAATATATATCTATATATGTGTTTATATGTGTGTTGTATGTATATCTATATATATGCAGTTACAGAATGTCTAGGGCAAATGAAACATTAACTAAAGAATTCAGATGAAACAACAGAAACTTCAATTCACTGGTCCATTTGTTATATGCCCTTGACACTTGGTTAAAATTTAGATTTTGCTTCATGTGAATTAAGATAATTAATTCTTTTAAATTGATATATTCATGTTACAGAGAGCCATTACATTTTCTAGATTTAAAAAATGTCATGTAGAATATTTTATATAATATATATATATATATATATATATTTTTTTTTTTTTTTTGCGGTATGCGGGCCTCTCACTGTTGTGGCCTCTCGCGTGGTGGAGCACAGGCTCTGGACGCGCAGGCTCAGCGGCCATGGCTCACGGGCGCAGCCGTGCCGCGGCATGTGGTATCTTCCCAGGCCGGGGCATGAACCCGTGTCCCCTGCATCGGCAGGCGGACTCTCAACCACTGCGCCACCAGGGAAGCCCTATATAATATTTTAAAACAGCATAACGTTTGATTACACAGGCTCAAATAACTTGGATTTTATATTTGCCTTTTTAAATGTTTCAAATATATATGACACTTGAAAATATAATTCAATGAGTAATGAATTATTACATATTTAAATAGAATCTTCATGCATCAAATTGTCAGCTGCATCTACTTTAAGAGGGAAAATTCTTTGCAAACTGAATATACTTTTAGTCTGATAATTAGTATCAGCATGTGACACTTGAATTATTAGAAACTCATTAGATTTTCAAAAATACCTTTGCTTAATTGTGATTGATACCGTATCAGTAGGCACACATCAAACACATAAAGGAAGTTGCTTCTGCTAAGTATCACTGTTAATTGGACAGCCTGTTTTAGATGAATTGTGATGATGAACTAAAAAAAAAGGAAAGATCAACAGAGAGCTTGGTAAGTAAATGAGTAAATGCAACATCATTCTTCAAATCATAGCGTTGCCGACACTATCAAGATCACAAGTGTTGAAATGTTTAGCATTAAAGAAGAGAAACTAATTTTTTACAATGTAATTGATGCTATTAAATCGACAAAACAGCATTTTGTTGAGGATGTATGGGCAGAGTGCAGGGACATGGCAGGAAAGGAGGAAAAAGCCAAATGTTGATAGCTTAAGCCATGCAGCATGGATTACTTAAGAAAAAAATTCCTTTCTATTTTTTGAAATACCAACATATTTCAGTGATAAATAAAATCATCAGAAAAGATGATGTAGTTAGCTCTAAATGATTTGACTGAGCTCTTTTTAAACATTTATTGGTCATGTATAAATCATTTACATTTTCAAAATACATATTCTTGACTTTTTATACGCAACAATTAAAGTATGTTCAGAGGGTTAAATTGTAGTGGGAATGATCTAGGAGAAGCAGCAGTGAGTGGTGGCTTGAAGCGAGATCTTAGTTCCCTGCCCAAGAATTGAACCTGGGTTAGCCTGGATGAAAACCAGGAATCCCAGCCACTAGTCCACCAGGGGCTAGAGGCAAGAAACAAAATTTCCCTGGCCCTTGCCCGCAATGAAAAATGCATTTCTAAAGGAGGCACAGACTGTAAAAACAGGTACAAGTTTATTATTAGAGACACAGGACAACAAGTGGGAGAGCACACAGAGAAACAGTTTGTAGACAGAAGCAAAGCTGAGATACACACCCAGAAAGGGTGTGGGCATCCTCCCTAGGAGAGCTGTAAAGCGACAGTTAAATCATTTATACAAGGCAGTTCTTCTGGGTCTTTGTTTACCTTTGGCCAATTATCTGGTTTCTTTTTCCACACCTGACCTGCCCTAGGGCCCTCCCCAACATGCATGCCCAACTTTTTTTCCAAGATGGATTCCAGCCCAGAGGCCTATGGGGGGCCTTGGCATCACCTATTATGGGGTAGTGCTTCCTCCTTTTTGACCCACAAGGAGGCTTTCTGCACATGTGCAGTGTCTCCCTTGCCCCAAGGATGGGGAATGTGTGACCTCTTGATCTTTTACTCAAACAGGGTTTAGCCCCTCTCTGTCCCTGCCATGACTGTTAAAGTGTCCACAAGAAGCAAAGTCCAACTATTTACCCTGTTCCTGTTGTTATTTCCATCTCGAAGTGCAAATAGAAGGCCGATTAAATATCTAGCCTAGAGTCCACCTGCCTCCTTCCTCAGGAAATGTAAACAGGAGGCCAGTTGTAAATGCCTAGCCTGGAACCCAACTATCTCCTGCCTCAGGAAGCGGGACAGTCCTTCACTTAGCTTCTAATTGTTTCCTCAATCTCACTGTTAGCAAATCATGGCTCTAGTTCCAAGAGTTTCCTTTCTAAAGGTAGGACTTTAATATATGCTAAAATAACAACTTAGTGTTATGCACTCTGACAGGCTCTTAGCTTTTGTACCAATAATTGATCTTTTAGGTTAATGATCTCCAAACCATCAGTAGAGCAAATTTGAGCATACAATCCAGCAGACAAACCATCAAGCCATAAAATCTTATTTTAAATTGATAAACATCAATTTAAACCATAAACATCATGGGAATCTTACACTGCCATCAGGCTATTTTACCACATTTACCTTTGCTTTTACTTTCTCATTCTTCTAAATATTTTACATCATGCCTCTTGGCAAAATTTCAAGATCTTCTGACTCTGATGCCCTGTTCACAATCAAAGCTGATGATGTTGCTTCCTACTTACCTGAGGGAACTAGGGCAATTAGAAAAGAACTTGCATAAACTCTCACACCTCCTTTACTCACTACCAGCATCTGTACGTATGGTTCTCTGCCTCCAAACCTCTTGGCCATACATCAATTTTCTATGTTCCCACAGTAAACAATCCTTCCACTTGTGCACTGCATCTTATACCTTCTATTCTAGCTAAGGACATTACTAGAAATACTCTTTTTGTTTGTAATTTTTTGTTAAAAGCTAGGCTTGGTATATTGGCTAATAAGAACTGAGATAAGTAGGTCTTTAGTGTGAGGTTTTGTTAGTGCAAGTTTGTATGCCCGATGCACAGTGAGGCCAGGCAAACCAAAACGTTGGAGTTTGGTGCAGAGAAAGGTTTATTGCAGGGCTATGGAAGGAGACGTGTGGTTCATGCCCTGAAAAGCCCTGAACTCCCCAAAGGGTTTTGGCAAAGCATTTTTAAAAGCCAGGTGAGGGCGGGGGGTGATGGTCACAGGGTATGTGTGATCACCTCATGCACAATTCTCTGATTGGCTGATGGTGAGGGAACAGGGTAGTGTCACAGGGGTTAACTTTATCAGTCCTTAGGCTCCAGAAGGCCTGGGGCTGTGTGCTCATGGTCATCAAGTAGTTAATATTTTCCATTTGCTGGGGTTTTTTCACATCTGTAAAACATCTCGGGAAATGTGCATCAGGTACTGTTATCTGTGTACTTCAGAGAGGAGCTAAAGCAGAGGATATGGGGGAAGGCCTGACCCGGGAAGGCCCCATAGGGTCCTGCTTGGTTACAGTTTTATGCTAATAAAGTTGGGCTGTATTTGACATTTGCTGTAGCTGTACATGCCAGAGCCTTCAGCTTCCTCCTGCATCCTTACTTCTACTGTTGTTTTTGAGTTCCCTAAGAATACATTAAATACAATTTGTGTCTTGCAGCTCTTCCAGCTGTAATCCACTTTCCTACTGGAGTGCTGTTGATAAGGTATGGAGAAAGGAAAGAGTTCTCTAATCTTATGATTAAATCTGAGTCTTTTAAGGTTGAGAACCTGTGTCTCTCAGTTGTGACCTTCACAAATGTTTCTAAAACTCACCCCCTTTGGCTAGACTGGAAGCTTAATTTAGGGAAATGGAGTTCAGGAAAAGTGGGATACTGCTCTGATAAAGGCTTCTTCTAGGGAGTAAGATTTTTATATTAAAAAAAAATGCAGGGGCTTCCCTGGTGGCGCAGTGGTTGAGAGTCCGCCTGCCGATGCAGGGGACGCAGGTTTGTGCCCCGGTCTGGGAGGATCCCACATGCCGTGGAGCGGCTGGGCCCGTGAGCCATGGCCACTGAGCCTGTGCGTCCGGAGCCTGTGCTCCGCAACGGGAGAGGCCACAACAGTGAGAGGCCTGTGTACTGCAAAAAAAAAATGCAATTTTTTAAAATGCAAAAATTCATGTTTCAAAAGGATTATTTTTTCTCTCCCCTTCCCAGAGACAGGAAGAGATCTTTTTTGGCTCTTCACTGTGTGAACCCTTTGCGGCTCCTGAAGGTTAAACTTATGGAATTATAGGGTTGACCCCTTGGGCTGTGGCACTCAAGAGTCTTGAGTCTTTGTCTTGCACACTAGTTCACATTCAGCCTCCCACAATTCAGGAAAATTATAATTTTAGTGTTCCCACCAGCGTGTGGTTTCACTGGCTTCTGTTCTAGGGAAACATCTCAGTTAGAACTGGATTTGCCCAGCTCTCCAGATTTCAGGGTAGTCCTTTACCTTGTGGCCTCAGTTCTCTGATGATTCCAAGAGAAGTTGTTGATTTTTAGGTTGACGTTTTTCTTGCAAGGGCAGGGTGATGATCACCAAGTATTCTTCCTGTCAGAGCAGACACTGAAGCCTCTCTTCTTCATATCATCAGTTTTTCCTTTCTCCTGAGGCATCTCCATTAGCATACAAATATGCTGTCAGTGCTACCTTTTAATAAAACAGTCAGCTGAATCATGTTGCTCTCCCCTTTTGTGTTAGTTTCCTTGGGTTAACTTAGAAATTTACAAGACTGAGTGGCTTAAAACAATAAAAATTTACTTCTCACAGTTTTGGGGATGAGTCCAAGATTCTGTTGTGGGTAAGGGCCACAATGCCTCTGAAGGTGCTAGGGAAGGATCTGTTCCATGCCTCTCTCCTAGGTGGTGGGAATGTAAAATAGTACAGCCCCTTTGGAAAGCAGTTGGGTGGTTTCTTAAAAATTAAGACACGAATTTACCAGATGACTAAGGAATTCTACTCCTAGGTGTCTGCTCAAGAAAAATAAAAGCCTATGTCCACACAAAGACACATAAAGAAATGCTTATAGTAGCGTTATTCATAATAGTCAAAAAATGGAAAAAATGCAAATGTTTATCAAATGGTGAATGAATAAACAAAATGTGGTATACCTGATATCAAATGGGGTCCCTCTGCTCGCCACTTATAAAATCAATTACATACTCACAAATGTTGATAGTAAAGGAAAGGTGCCTTTAATCAGAATACCAGCAATTTGGGGAGATGGTGGACTCAACGTCCCCCCAAAACCACCTCCATTCTGCTTGGTCATGGAATTTTAAAGGGAAGGAGGGAAGCAATCTCGGTTACTTATTGTGATAGGGGGTCAGAGTGGTTTCCACCCCCCCACTGCATACGGGCTCATGGACTTCTTATGATCTTCCTCTAGATGTTATCTTGTTCACACAGCTTGTTCAGGAGATTACTGAATGGGAAGGTAGGAAAGAGGTCTGGTCATCTGTTAATTACTTGTTCTTCATTTCTACCACTTTGATCTATGGAAAGAACCGACAAGTTAGACAAGGTATTGTATGACTAGAAGATTTGAAACGTGTGCTTGTGCCTGAGATGAGTAGAGCTTGGGGGTGCCTGGTTTAAAAGTTAGCTACAATGGAGCTTTACTAAAGTGGCCAGAAAAGGCGTTTCCTGCTAAGGGAGGTTTCCCGCTAAGGGAGGTTTCCCGCAAAGAGCTGCTTACATACCCATACCATGGAATACTGTTTTACATTAAAAAAGAATGAAATAATTTTGCATGCTATAATATTGATGACCCTCAAAAAATCTGAAATGAAAGAAGTCAGATAGAAAATACTGCATTTTGTACAATTGCCTTATGTAAAAATTCCAGAGAAAGAAAACCTATAGAAAGAAAACATAAAGTAGATTTATATTTGCCTTAGGCGGGGGTAGGAAAATGGAATGGCTGCATGTAAACACAAATATTCTTTTTTGATGTCACAGAAATGTTCTAAAATTGTTTTTTGTGTGTGTGGTTTACACAAAACTACATACTTACTAGAAGTTATTGAATCGTGTACTTGAAAAAGGTTGAATTCTATTTAAAATTTTATGTCAATAAAGTGGTTTAAAAAAAAAACATCTTGCCTCCCCACCATTAGCCTAATGGACACACATTATTCCTCTTATTTTGAGTATTTTTTTTACAGTATTTATTGTATTCCAAAATATTACATAATTTTATGTAATAAAATTTATCAGATTATTTGTTCCCTCAGAATGTAAAGGGCAAAGATCTTTACAAGTTTTGATCTGTATCCTAAGGCAAGAAGAGTGGTAGCGCATCAATTAATATTTTTAATGAATTAATAAATACATTCTACTTAAAAATGATACAGGGCCACTGCTCAACTATGTTATTATATATCCAACAATTTAAATTTAAGATGATGCAATAGAAATAAGTACAACATAGATATTCTAATATTTTAATTGTCACAAATGCAAAATACTTATCTTTAAGCTTTGTTAAATTTCTGCAGTATTTCAGGTAAGTTATTCGACCTAAAATTATTATTTTTCTGCTTACTCTTTTAATTACTTTTACGGTTTATTTATTCAAAGATGCAATGTAAATTTATACTCATACTGTTAGGAAATTACTTTGTGTGAATCTTCCTTATTTCAATAGCTAGATTATATGATTCCTAAGGATATGAGAAGTTTTCTATACTTCTATATAAATATTGTTCAGATAAACTAAATAGACTGCCAGATATTCCTCCAGCAAAGATAGGTTTATTCAAGATCAGCAGAGAATCGCAATTCAGGGTCTGCAACAATGGCAAGCCACATACAAGTTCCTACATGGCAAGGGAAGGAGAACACTTTTGTGGAGGGAAAGGAAGTTGGGAGGGCTACAGTAAACAAAGAGTTAATAGCTTGTTATTGGCTGAGTCCGTTCCAGGGAAGAAGAGGAGTCTTTCTTCTTCCTGTTGGGCTGGGCTATCATCACAGGATATGAGAACGCCCATTCTGGTCTCCCAACTTTATTTATTTGAGGTTTTTGTGTATTAATTTTTTACATTTCCCTCTTTTGATCAAGATCTTTCCTTGAAAGCATTATTGATCCAAAGTCAGGTTTTCTAGTTTCAGTTGCTTTTTGTCCCTCAGTGTCAAGAAGAACTTTTCCTCGGTGTGTGTCTCATGTGGGAAGGAAAGTGTACAGATGAGAATTTGAGGTCACATTTGAGGGAAAAGGAAGGGTAGGAGAGAGAACTCTCAGGTACTTTTTATCTAACATCTGTATGCTATCAAGGACATAGACATGGAGATCTTCTGAAGTGGTATGTTATCACCAAAGGTTTAGTGACAAGCTTCCAACAGGCCTGGTCCAGATATGTTGGGAAAACTGTCTCATCAGATGTTGTCTACTTCAATTCTGGAAAATCTTTACTTTCAGGTCACCAGATAATACGCAGTTCTAGCTAAGGTTTGTTGCTTTATTTAGGTGTGTCATGTGGATCCAGGAATTTATTCCTTGGAGTTTGGTGGCAGAAATGTTTGTTAGCAGTACCTGATAGGGGCCTCTATAGTGAGGGTGAAGAGAGTTTTTCTGGAGGTGTATTTTTCAATAAACAAAATCTCCAGGTTGTAAGGTGTGATGCATAAAGTCTTTGTTTCCCAAGGGCACACTGGGAAAAGATTGCTCTACTAAAACATGGTTATTTCTAATAGAAGCAATCAAGCCTTTGGAATATTCAAGTATATTTCCTTTTATCAGTTGTGGTTCAAAAGAAGCAGGAACCAAGTGCATTGGGTGTTCTGCAACTATCTCAAAGGGTGAGAGTTTATGAAGTCCAAAAGGAGTGGGTCTAAGATTTAGAAAGACTGACAGCAGTGCTTTTGTGCAAGGCATTTGGAGGAACTTTATAAATTTTCCCAATTGAATCTTAATAATGCTATTAGTGTGTTCGTCTAAACCAGAAGATTAGGGTGGTAAGCATAGTGAAAGTGTTGTAAAACCAGCCAAACAGCACAAATTTGCCTGGCCAGTAAAATGAATTCCTCAATCACTATGAAGTTGGAGAGATGTTTCCTAGGTAGGGAATGATCTTTTCCAAAAAGACTTTAGTCATAGGAGAGACAGTAGCCTGTTTGCAAGGGAAGGCTTCAGTCCAGTGTGAAAACACATAAACCATGACAAAAACATAAGGATAACATTTCTTCCGGAAATATCAGCAAGGTGATTTCCTTTAGCTTCCAGAGAATCAAGTTTATAATGCCTTGGAATCTTATAATAGCTAAAGTGGCAGGCAAAAGTATTGCATCTAATAATTCTTGAACATAGGGGCTATTTTAAATTTTATTTTCACTGAAAGTAAGGAAGACCTGTGGCTTCCACAGCATTCCAAAATCATGAGCTACTCCAAAAGCATATCTACTATCAAAATAAATATTGGCAGTTTTGTTCTTGGCTAAAGTACAAACCTGTGTAAGAGCATATAATTCAGCCTGTTGGACCAAAGTAGCCATAAAGATACTGGCTCGTCGACATCAAAAGGAGTTGCAATAATATACCCAACACAATTGCCATTGTCCCCTTTTAAATAAGAACCATCAGCAAACCATGAGAAGTCAGAAATACCAAAGGAATTTCCTGTAGATCATCACAAGAGTCAGAAAGTTATCCATCAGCTTTAAGCAGTTGTGAAGGACTTCACCAGTGATAGAGGGGAAAAGAGTATCAGAGTTAAGGTTAATACAACATAAAAGAGTAATGCGAGGAGCAGTTAACAAAAGGAGTTTATAGTAGGTTGGGTGGCTGACTGAGAAATGTTCAGTGTAATGAGAATTCAGAAGAGCTTCTAATTCGTGAGGTACAAAAATGGTTAAAGGGGTTCCCACAGTGATTTTCTTGATGATCTTAATCAAATGGGCAGTAGCCATAATAGTTTTAAGGTAAGGGGGTTATCCACATGCCATAAGGTTCAGTGGCTAGCTATAATATCTTATGGGTCCTTGTGTTTCGGGGTGAGGACCCCAAAGTTGTTCCTTTCCCTTTCATATACAAAAAGAAAAAAGGAATCTGATAATTGGGATTCTTAATGGCAGGTAGATTCATCAAACTCTCCTTTAAGACCTTAAAGTTCATGTCATCTTGTTCTTCCCATAAATTGGGTTGGGGTTGTTTTCCTTTAGTAAAACAAACATATAAAGGTTTGGCCATAAAAGGGATATTTGGAATACAATTTTGACAGTAACTAACCAGCCCAAGAAAACGTCACAGCTGGTGCTTCGTTTTGGGTTTTGGAAAACTTAGGACACCAAGAAGTCTATCCGGATTTAGGTGTAAACCATGATTTGATACCAGTTGCTCTAAATATCAAACCTGGGTTTGGGCAAACTGCAACTTTTCTTTGGTGAACATATGTCCCTTTAAGACTGAAAGATTTTGCAGGTGGATGCTGTCTTCCTGTGAGGAGGCTTGAGAAGGATAGTAAAGCAGCAAATCATCCACATAATGCAACAGAGTAGAACCTCTGGGGAACTTTATATCATTCGATCAGCCTTCAGTATTTGTTAGAAATAAAAAGGACTGTCAATAAAACCCTGAGGCACTACTGTCCAGGTGAATTGTTTTTCTTCCCAAGTGAAGGCAAAAGATATTGGCTAGCCTCCTCAACTAGCATAGTAAAGAATGCACTGCTAAATCAATTATAGTAAAGAATTTGTTTCTAATGGGAATGGATGTTGGTAATGTATGAAGGTTAGAAACAACAGTGTCTAGGAAAAATAATGTCATTTATTGCTCAGAGATCTTGGACAAAGCTCCACCCTTGGCCCTTAGGTTTTCTCACCAGTGAAATGGGAGTGTTACAGGGTCTAGTACAAGGGATTCTGAGGCCTTGAGCCTTAACATCTTCTATTACATGCTTTATGCTTCGAAGGGATTCTTTATTTATATGGTATTGACTAATCTGGAAAGAAATTTTGAAGGGTCTGTTTGAATCTTGATGGGAGGTGTGCTGTGAATTTTGCCAACATCAGTTGGAGATTTTTTTTCCCATGAGGAAGATGGTAGCTGTTTCACTAGGGACAAATTATCAGTGTTTCCAGAATCAGCTGTAGTACTGTTAGAGATGAAACAAATAAAAAGATGTCAAAGGGTCATTTAATTCTCCTGGTTGATTACTTTGATGACTACTATCAAATTCTCAAATTAGTCCACCATCTGGAGAAAGAGATTCTGGAATGACACTTCTCTAAGAAGTCTTGGCCTAATAAATGGGTAAGGGCAGAGCAACTGAGGAGAAAAGGGTGGATATCTCTTAAAGAGCCTAAACAAAAGGGAATAGGTTCAGAGACTGGTTTATTAGAGGTCTCCACTATTTGAATTGTATTAGTACTCTGAGGCATGTTTTGTTTTTTTGTTTTTTTTGTAGTAGTGGGGTTGAGCACTGAGAGTGTGGATTTGGTGTTAGTTAGAAATAGAAGGGATTCATCTCCAATCTGGAGAAATGTTTCTCCAAACTGATGAAGAAGGAGAATTGGAAAGAGCCTCTGTAGTTCCTTGGAGCCCTGTCATTGCGAGTCGGGAGGACATTGGGAAGTCTGATTATTTAAGTGCCTAATGCACTTAGATTTGTAATAATTGCATTTCCAATATCCTGGCTCTTGATAATAAAAGCTGAAACTAGGGGGTTTGGGTTTTATTTATAAGCCTTCATTTGCTGGAGTTGAAGATTAAGAATTTCGGCAGTCTTCCTTGGAAGTCACTCATCTAGAGTACAGGAGAGCTGGTTTGCCAGATTAACTAAATCTGGATAGACATAGTTTCTCTTTCCATCCCAGTCCTTTTTTTTTACGAGAAGTGAAAGGTCCTGGTTCAGCCTATTAGTAACCGTAAAATTAAGTTTCTCTAAGTGTAATCAACATCTGAAGGTAGATCAGAATTTTCTTTAAAAATAATTTGAAGTCAATTGTAATAGTCATGAGCAGGTTCATCAGATTTTTGTTTGCAAACCTGAATTTTGTTCCAATCAACAGGCTTTGGAAAAGCTCTAGGAATTGCTTTGATGAAGTTGCCTAGCGATTACTCTAGTCTGATCATATAATAAGTTAGCGCGCTGGTCTACCGGTTATAATTACAGAGACCTTTCAGGATTTTTCCCATTAGCAGTTTCATCCAGTGCTGGGCCTGGTGTTCTCTGACAAGCATATGAACCAACTGATATAAGTCAGAGAAACTAGGTTGATAAGTTCAAATGATTATATTAAATTCCTCAGCAATTCTGTGAGCATCTTTTTTTTACTTTGGGGAAATCTTTGTCTATGGCTCAAGGTTCAGCTTTCTACCAGGAAATGTAAAAAATTAGGGTTTAGCCTCTGGATCCTCAGAAGACTTAATTTTTAAAGAGACAGATTCTGAAAAGTTCAGAGGAAAAGGGAGTGGGGAGAGTTTCAGAGAAAAGAGGAAGTTCAGCAAGGTGGCTAGCGTGGGTGAAGTGAGGCTATAGGGGAGTCAGAAGTAGAGCCTGGGACAAAGAGCCAAGAAAGAAGAGCCTGAGGCCTTGGCTGCCATTTTCTCTTTCTTTTGTCATTTGTTTGCCTCAGTTCATCTTAAAATCTTATTTTGCAGAAAGGCAATTTTAGACTTCTGGTAACATTGTGAAGCCTCAAACTACCAGTGAAAATAGGCATTGCACTCAATTCTGGAAATGTCTGAGCTGTTGTAACACAATCCAGCTTTAAGGAAACTAAATGTGGGGATTTCAAAAGTTCCCCATAATGGCCATTGATATTTTAAATTGCCTTTGGTCAGGTCAATCCATTTAGTTAGAAATGCACATGAGAAAGGACCAAGGTTTTTAAGCATGAAACCTGCCAGAGTCCCTATGCGGTGGGTGCCCTCAAAATACTTAGATAATTTGGATCTCATTTCTCAGAGGTTTTTCCCTAGAGTAAAAGAACAATTTTCAAACAGTTTAAACATTTTACAGTGCAAACAGCTCAATACAAACAGCTTGCAAGCTAATAGCAGCCAGTTCTAAAGAAACAGCTTGGTCTTGAAGGAGCCAGGCCAAAGGCTTTTTTTCAGCCAGTTTCCAGAGAATAACTTATTCCAAAGTAATACACCAAGGCTGAAAAACCAGCACAGGTTTAGTGAAGCAGGAATTGTGAAGGAATGGATCAAGTGCGTTTTGAGCTTCAGTTGAAACCGTCTTATTTAAAATCAGACTGAAGTGCCAAAGGAGTACGTGAATACAGAATTAGACCTTAACCTGAAAGACAAAACCTTAAAATAGATCTGAGGTATAATTTGGAGAGTTTCAAATTTAAAGAGGGTGTGAGCTCAGATCTGGGAGAAAGCCATACCTGTATACTCCAGGGTACCACACCTGTGGCTCACGAGCCCTGAAGCCTTCAGGGCCCCATAATGGGCCATCAAAATGTTGAGCTGAACTAAGGAGACTGCCAGATATTTCTTCTGTAAAAGTGGGTTTTATTTGGGATCAACAGAATTGCAGTTCAGGGTCTGCAACCATGTCAAGTTATGCGCACGTCCCTGCACAGCAAGGGAAGGACTGTGCTTTTATAGAGGGTAAAAAGAAGTTGAGAGGGCTATAGTAAACAAAGAGTTTATGGCTTTTCATTGGCTTTGTCCTTGCCAGGAAAGAGGAGGAGTCTTTCTATTGGGCTCTGCTATGGTTGCAGTGCATGAGAGTTCCCCCTTCTGGTCTCCAAACTCTATTTACCTTAAGTGTTTTTTATTATTATTATTTTTTACAGTACATAGAAACTGACAGATACACAGAGAATAAATATATATGGCTGTATCACTTAAAACATTATCATGAAATCTCAAGGAAAGTCAACCTGAGCAACAATGTTAAATGGCATCTTGAAAGGAGATAAAATTTAAACTGTATATTATTTGGCAAATAACTAGTGATAGATGATTGGTAGCATTTAGTATAAGTGAACTAAATTCATAAAAGTGCTTTAATATCTTCAACAATATAATGGTAAGAAGGCTATGATTTACCCCATGCCCAAAAATTAATTTAATATTTTTCTCTCATAATTACCTTTCTTTCTTGTGAAAAGAAAAAAAAATGTTAGGAGCACTTACTGCCAAACAATTGCCATTAAAATTGCCATTAATGCCTGATATTAATATATCACTGAGTCAAATGTAACAAAAAAGGAGCATCTGAAAGATTGCTTTGGAGTTTGTTTTTGTTTTTTCATAAGTCAGTATTTTTGGAAATGTCTTTAAGGTCGTTTAATTGAGTGTCTTATTTTTAATCCAGTATAAAGACACTGGATTAATTCAAGTGTTATTAAATACCAAGAAACATTTTAAAATGCAAATTTATGGTAATAAATTTAGTGTAGCACTAAATTAAAAATTTCATTATCATTCTCTAATTCAACCTTTAAAAATGCAATCCTCAAAAACGTAGAGGGTAGTTTTTATTATTCCCATTTTATAGATGAGAAAATGAATTTGAATATTAAATGAAAAACTTATATAGCCGTTTGAATTCAGATCAAAAATAGGTTTTTCTAAACCTCAAATCTTTGTTCTTTCCATTACATTATACTGTTTCCAATGTATAAATCAATATATGAATGTGAGTGCATGTACTTGGGCAGAAAGGACTGCTACATTTAAGGTAATATCTTTGCATTCTTAAATTTTTCCCAGGAGTTTTAAACAAATGTATACTCAGCAGAATTTATTCTTCTCTTAAATAAACTCTCTTAAAATGTGCTGGGCACCACTATTATGATATTTTCTCAGAGAAATGTATTTTTTGCTAATAAAAGAGAAGTAATTAGAGTGTCAATAAGCAGTATGTAACTTATTCAGTCTTCATGGTACTTTTATTTTAGAAATGAAAACATATTTCCCAAAGGCAGTCCTTTATGTTTTTTATAGAAACATAAAGTATGTTTTTATTTTTAAAAATTACCTTATTGTGATTTACTGAGATATGAACATGGAAATGGTGATGTTAAACAATATTTTCTTTAGCTCTAAAATTGTAGTGGGATCATGATTTCGTAAGAAGAAAATTAGTTATGGTGGTAACATTATTGTATAATTTCCCTCAGGATCTCTATATCAGGAGTGGTTTTTTTAATATCCTAAAACAAGTCACATACAGTCACTTTAGATATAAAGTAATGTTTAATAAAACAATATCATACAGCAGCTCACAGTATGAGCAAAGACATCTGTTTATGTTACCATGAATAGTTATGAATTGAGATGCTCAAATGGCTTTGCCAGCAAAACATTGCCTCTTAATTTATTTTTATAACAAATGGAAGCCTCATTTTCATGGTTGGGTAGTTTGCATTCAAATGTACGAATAACTTCAAAGGCAGTCACTTCTACACAGCATGTTTTATTGTAGAGCATAAGAAGGAATTGCTAATGGTCTCTTGTTGGGCAGTCATCTTCTCCATCAAGAGTTTAATTTTATTATATTTTTAAAATGTGGTATATAAGTTGGGATTTATTTCTTTAGAGTACAATTTAATGAATCTGAAATTAATGAGAATTTAATACACAATCTAATATATATAAAGTTGAAAAGGAAAATATAAATGTTCATTCTAGGAATCTTGGAATTTTGTCAGTTCTTTCTGGGGTTCTGAAACTGAAGCTTTTCTTAAAGAATTTTTTTAAACAAAGGAAAAGAGATGCCTTATCTATTTAAAATATTTGGATTATTTAAACTTAACAGAAAGGAAATTTTCTATGAATAAGATACTTGTGGAAATGACTGTTTAAGTAATTGAATATAATAAAATCAGAAGCCGGGACAAGTATTATATTTCCATACATGTAAATTTAAATTGCAAAATTTTAAATTCTCCTTTATTTCAGATAGCATAGATTGTACTTTTACATGAATATTTCTATTTATCCTTATAGTCAAAAATAGAAATAAAGTATTTCAACTCTAAAACATGACATTTGTATCAAATGCTACTTGTTCACATGAAAAGTTCTATTCTAAGTATTTATAAACATTTGAAAAACAAACCACTGAATTATTTTGTCTCAAAATTGTAAATATTGTTTGTTATTCATTTAATTATTTTTATAAATATGGCTTTATTCCACTTTAAAATTATCCTATATAAAAATGAAAGTGGATTTAACAGAATTAAATGTAACAGACTTGCCACTTTCACAATAGAGGCATAATAAATAAGTACAGAAGTGAGAAACTTGTGCTTAAATATAGTATTCATTTTAAGGAAAATATAAGTAACATGAAATTCAGCAGGTCAAGCATCATATTTACTTATTCCTATTATACAGTAGATATATATATATATATATATATATATATATATATATATATATATATATATAGTGCTTACTTTGACAGATACAGTCCTAAGTGCTATACATATCTTATTACATTTATATCTATAAGAACATGAACATGTCTATGAGAACATGACAATTTACACATATAACAGGTGAGAAAACTGAGGTTTGCAAGTAAAGTAATAATATCCCTATCTCATTGTGTATCAGTTAGGTTTTAATCAGGGAAGCAGAAATACCAAGAGCATTATGGAGTAAGGGTTATATTATAGGAATCAGACTTTGATTAGTTGGGGGACTGGTTAATATATATATAAAGAGCTGTAGCCTCTGTATCTGGTGATAGACCTGAATTGCTAAATGTCAGCTGGTAGTCAGGAAGAAAAGCTGGGCATGAAATCCGGGAACATGAGAGGAAATCGGAGCCCATTAGGACAACTAGAACATTTTGTGCAGTTTGTACATTGTGTACAGGGAGGAGGGCAGGGTAAGTGAAGGCCTGTCTGCTGCTCGCATCAATAAAGTGAATCAACAGATAGTAACAATGTGCTAGACTACAGTGGTGCTTGCCCCTCTAAATTAACCTACAGAGCATGAGGTTGCTTCAATTCTACCTTACAAATCTCATGCAAAATTATCTTGTGGCTAATTTTAACATATAATTATGGAGAAAGGAATCTTGGGAAATGTAGTTTTCCAGTTAGAAAACAAACTAAACTCCCCACACTCTCTTATTTTTACTTGGGTCTAAACATTTATCTTGGTCTGTTTTCCACCTCTTTGAACACAAAGTTGAGATGACTTTTTCCTTTCAGATTCTATAGAATTGAATTCTACAGAAATTACTAAAATAAACTAGTTGTTCGGAATTTTGAAAAAAATTTTTTTGAATGATGAATTTTAAAGTTACCACTGAGCAATATAGGAATATATTAAAATTAATTTTAATCCCTAAATATATTTTCTTTTAATATGTTTCAGAATTATTTAGAAAAAATATTTGATAAGACTCTAAATCTTTTACAGGAAGAGAACACATGACTTAATTCTAACATTTACATAATTTAATTCAAAAATAAAAGTTACTTTACTACTTCATAATGATTAGATCTACTTGATTCTGCTAATATAAAGCTATTTTGTTATATTGGGGGGTTTGTATAAATGCTAAATTATATCACATATAAGATATCAACAATAATATTTTTAATGCTTTTTTTTCCAAATCAAGAAATGAATTCATATTTCCTACCATGTCTAAAGAACAAACTTTCAGATTTCACCATAGCAGATATATAGTTTTTGTTTGTAAAATTTTGCATTGATTCAAAATCCCATTAAAATATCTGTGAAGATAACACAAAAGTAGACAGCAACCCTGGAATCAGACAAACATTAGTTATATCTGAGGAAAATGTTCACTAACTTTAACAATGATAGAGTTTGATTTATAATCATAATCCTGTATAATTCGACAATACTCCTTGCATCACTTATGGATAGGTGCCATCAAAAAGACTGGGAAAACTTTGATGCAAATGTATCCTATTATAATTTTACTTTCTAAAAGTAAAAATATCAGATATTCGTCCCTACTCTCACCCCATCTCCCAGAATGAAGCTTATTTTCAGAATCAGCTATATTTATTCTACCTTCCTCTTCATAAAAATCTCTCTATTTACCTCTATTCATAGACTATAACCCCTTGTATACAACTTAAAATGTGTTAAGAGTTTAGAAGCAAAAGCAAAACAGCTTTGAATGTGTATTTCCTTGGAGAAAAGTACTTGGAAGCAAAACATGAGTGTATTATAAGCAATGAGTCATGGGAAGTTGTGACTTTCAAGTAAGAGCCCTGTATGAAAGAAAACCCACAAATGAGTCTGCTTATCTACAACAGGCCAAGAATTGTAGAATGTTTATCCCCTGTAAATCTAGAAAAACTTTACCCAGTTAAAACTTGCTAATAAATTGAGCAAAAATTCATAATCATTAGAACTGTAACAACAAACATATATCTAACATAATTAATTTGCCATTTACAAAATGGAAATGGACTTTGGTTGAAATAATGACACACTATGAGCTCTTTTTTGGAAAACGTCAGCCTGTGAATATGCATGTGACCATGTATCTGACCATGTTAGAGTTGGAGGAACCAGATTTACACTAAAATTGGACAAAATTTTTTTAAAAAAATAACTTTTCAGACATTGAAAAGCCAAAAATGGACTGTGGTTTCTGAGAGAACTAAATCAAACAAGATGAACCCATTAATTTTCAGGCTCGATGGCTGGAGGAACACCTAGAGCACAGAGAAAGGAGGAATATCCCAAGCAGTAGTCTTGCTGAGTTTCAGAATAGTGATCAGATTTTAGTAAAGATGATGGCGTGTCTGAACATTTCAGGGCACAGTTTCAGAGAAAAGGGAGCTCTAGAAAAAAAGCTCTATAAATGGACATTAGGTCCTGTTGATTTTTTCTTGAAAACTCAACCAAAAAGAATGGGTAAAATACCACAAATATGGGTAAAAAAATGAGCTGAAACATGTGAGTGGAATGGTTTCCAGAGTTTCACATAGCTGTAATGAAATTGAGTTTCAACATGCTGGAGTAGAATTCAATAATACTCCATAAGAGCCATGGCTTAGTATTAAGGCTAACTGCTCATCAATGTGTAGGGTACTCCAAACCTTCCCTGACAAAGCTTTAAAACAACAATTGACATTCAAGCTGACACTTAATGTAATGAATTGCCGAGAAGAAAAAAGCACAATATTCTTTAGAAGAAGACAAAAAAATCCAGACACTCAATAAAAGAAAATTAAATGTGTCAGCATCTACACAAATATTACTAACCATTCCAGATAGCAATAAAATGCAACCCAGAAGGGGAAGATATAAAAAGTGGAACCTCTAAAGATGGAAATTGTAGTATCTGAAATTTGAAAATCCCTGGAGTCGGTTTAACTGTTGATTAGGTATTACAAAAGAAAATCTTAATGAATTTGAAGACACCATAGAAACTAGACAACATGAAGCACATTGAGGAAAAATAATTATGAAAAAGTAATAGTTTCAGTGACCTGTAAAATAATAAGCAGTTTAACCAAAGCTTATTTGAAGATGCAGAAAGAAAGGAGTCAGTGTGCATAAACATTTAAAGGATTTATAGGTAAGATTTTTCTAACTTTGATGAAATTATAAACCTACAAATCTAAGGAACTCAAGAAAATCCCATTAAGATAAACACATAGAAAACAACATTAAACCACGAAATAACCAATTTATAGAAATCTATGGCAAAAAAGAGAATCTTAAAGCACAAAGGGATAAAAGTACATTATAAGAACAAAGAAGCACATTGCAGCATACTTTTCATCAGAAACTACCCAATCCAGAAACTGATAGAATAGTATCATCACATGCTGAAAACAAAAAATATCCTCAGCCAAGCATTCTATACACAGTATAGAATTATACACTGTAAGAAATGTTAATTAAAAATTTCAAGCAGAAGTAAAATAATACTGGATAAATATAGATTATATTCATTCATATATATATATATATATGAAAAAAGAAATCAAGAAATGAATATGTGGGTAAATAATTTTTAAAACTTTATTTCTCATTTTTATTGTTATTAAAAATAATTGACTGTGTTTTAACTTCACTGGTGTTATGTAAGGACAGAATTTTGTCTCAAAAATACTAAAAATTTGCTCCAGAAGCATGAAAACGCAATAAAGACTTTAAATCACTTTTAAACACTTTCAACAACTAAGCAAAATTATTAGCAGGCGATGTTGTTTTAAAAAGTGTGTTTTAGGTCTGCTGATGGTTATTAAAAGAAAACTTTCTAATATTAAATATGCAGAAAAAATAGATAAAGCAGAGTTTGGAAATTCTCCTATTATCAATACCAAACTTGTTTTATTGTTTATGACTTCTATGGATGGTTATTGAAGTTAATTCCATACATATTCAATTTTACATATATTTTCTTTAAAAAAAAACCAAAAACACCCTCAAAAACATCTTCCTCCCAATCTTTATATGTTTTCAGAAGGTCATACTCAATCTTCAGAAGTAATAATGATTTTGAACTAAACAGACATCAGGAATATAACAGACAATTTTGTTTTCGCATATGGCTAAGAGGGATTCTTAAACTCTGGACACCACACCTTTAAATTATGCCAATAGAGGGAATTCCCTAGTGGACCAGTGGTTAGGACTCTGCACTTTCACTGCCTAAGGCCGGGGTTCAATCCCTGGTTGGGGAACTAAGATCCCACAAGCTGTGTGGTGTGGCAAAAAATAAATTATGCCAGTAGATAAATATACATATATAATACTCTGTGTGTTTGTTCATTTGTTTGTTTTGTGATAAGTGCCCAGCCTCAATACAATTCTCCTTTTTCAAACATCAGAAAGCTGGTTTTAAAATGTATATGGTTTGATTGAGAAGAAATGTATCTCTGGGATTCTAACCAAAAAAGGATCTTCATGAAGACAACGTATCCTAAATCATCATATGATTCTCTGTATTAAAACAACATGATAATTCAAGGTGCTAAATGATTAAACCTACATTTGTGTTTGTGTTTGAAAACTGTAGGTTATTGTCTCTCTTCTTGATTCTGATCAGGACACATTAGATAAAGTTTTTAAATGGCCAGAGATAAATATCTGAGCACTTGCTTTGGTTAATGAGTTTCTGTGGTGAAAGTCATTATGTGGTCATCTGGCTGAATGGGGAGTGCAAATGAGAAAAGAGACTAATATAACATATAGAGGCCCATATTGCTGTCATTTACAGTTCCATTATGCAAAATAGGTGTTCTGTTTGTGCTAATATATGTTGCTCTGTAACAATACATTTATTAAATAGAAACTTCACAGAACTTACAATATTTTCAGTGTAGGAATGGCACCAAAACTGAAGTCAACATATTTTATCTGGATAAGCTTTTGTGATTCTTTGTAGAATAAATACATAAATGAGTTAGATGGGCTAAATTAGGTGTTTACTGACAGTTTCACTTAATTCTTTATTTGGTCCATTAAATTGGAGACAATATAAATCAAAGATATTTTCCTGAACTGGATACATGCCCATAGGATGTTATCATTTCTAGAAATATTTTAAAAAGATATTTCTTCTAATAAAAAAGATGTCTAAAGAATTTGCAAGGTATTCCAGAATTCTGTCAAGTGGGTAGCTCAATGAACTATCTATGATAAGACTTCATATGTCATTTCTGTCTTTATTATCATCATTAGTTGTAATATTATTATTTTTAAAAAAGAGATTTACTTCTCTTAGTCTAAAGAAAAATTGTTGCATTATAAGGACACTAATCAGACTTAATTAATGCTAATGATGACATTAAAAAAACACATAGATTAATCTAGGGAACTCAATACTAAGGACACAGAATACACTGAATTTTTAACTGTTTAAGTCATGTCAAGTGCTTGCCTTTTCTGTAGTTTTAGTACATCACGAATTGTAGTCTGATATGGTTGATAATGTTATTCATAAATAATAGTTTCATTAGTAAAATATGAACATTATAATTTTTGTTCAACTCTCCATACACTTAAAATATAGCATAGGACGTATGAAATAAAATACTTTAATAGTATCATAAATGTTAACAAATATTGCTTATTTTATGCATATAACTACTAAGTAATATGAATAATAGGTCAGATGTATGTTGGTAATATTCTATGGCCATTTGGTATTATTCTTCGCATGAATATGAAGTTAAATAGAAATATCTACTGTTATTTCTGTTTCAATTAAATACTTTAAAATGTAATATTGTACATTATATTTTGTCTGTTAATATAGCACATAAATATGTAAAACACTTGACACATGAACATTACTTAAAATTCAGCTTTAAATTTGTAGATTTGAAGTCTTATAATTGAATAAGGTGTAAGAATAAACACAATCACATTGAAAAGTTAGTTTTTCTCATTAAAAGTGGTCTTAACTTACAGGACACTTGAAACTCAAAATTGATTGCAGTTTATGATACCTTTCATTTGTTTAGCTGCATCCCCATCACTTTTAACTTTGCTCCTTCTGTCTTCTGTCTCACATCCCACATTAATAATTCCTACATATGATACTTACACTTGGTGAACATGTGAGCACTTGGAATATCAAATTCCCACATCCTTTGCTGTGGTATAGATCATTTAGCTAAATAAACACTTTTGACATAAAAGACGATATACTTAGTCGCTTCTGAATGGAGTTCAAGATCTAACATGAGACTTTTTACTTTCTCCAGCATGTTTTTACTTTGAGGAAGATCACACCAGACTCACAGTCAGACTCTCCCAAGGGCTAAAAATGTAGAACTTAATAATTTTGAGCTAAGTAATAAATGTCACCCTGGTTATTCATATTTCCTTACATTTTACTAGATATAACCATATTTTAGTCACCAAGTATTTATTGAGCTCCTATTAGAGTCATAGGTTAGTCACATTTAAAAAGCCATGAACTCTACAGTGAAAATCTGTGACTTTGGAAAACACGCACAAACATATGCACAGATATTTAGGTACTAATAAAATTAAAACTGCAAAATAAAATTTTATAGTAATTAATTCATGTAATAATTTCAAACAGCAGCCTTAAAGATTCTGAGTATTATTGAAAGTTTTTCAGCTTCGCCTTTTAGTTGATAATGATGTCAGTGTACTTATTTTAATACTGTCGCTTAAATGTAAGTTTAATTTAAAAGAAAAACTGTTTACTTGAGTATTTTCCATTTAGACCCATGGAAAGATAGTAAGTATACGTGTACTATCTGTGAAGAAACGTGACATTTTTTCTAACTACCTTTTTATGGGTAAATATCTATTAAAACAATATTTTTATTTTGTTATTTAAATTCTGTTACAGTATTCAAGGTCCATTTTTCAGTGTTTATTAGAAAACACTGCTTTGAATTTCCACCTGTTGGGTTTGATTTTTAAAATCTAAAATAGACCCAGCTTGAAATTGCATGTGCTAAGAATAAATGGATTTCATAAACGGTTATCAAAAGGAAAAGCACAGTATGCAATAGTTTTATTTTGACTTTAATATTTAGTCAGTGAGTTTTCATAATTTCAATTGTCATTTTGCTAAATAAGAACAAAATTAGTTTTCACTAATTAAACCTACTATTTATTATCATCCACCACTGTTTGTTATAATAAATTGATGATATAAATATATTAATAATTGACTGTCAACTAGACAGCAGAGTAACATACTTGCTGTGAAGTCTCCAAAGCACTTACAGAAATCTGTCAATGGCATCAACGTTTTTTGAAATTAACTTAATATTTATTGATAGTAAAAACAAGGAAACTAGGCAACTCTAAATACTCAGTCAGAATGGTCTCTGTGAAAACAGATAACTGAACTGGTACTAGAATGTATGACTCTTACACATTTCTCCATTATCTGTCCCCAGTTTTTGCTCTTCTGACTTCATCTCTTTATTTCTCAGCAAGACTAGAGTTACTAGATTTTTTTTTTCCCTGATGGGACCAGCTTCCAATTCAGCAGAATATTGCAGAATATAAAAGAAATCATGTTAACTATTTACTAGTTAAACCTCAGTTAACATTAGTTTCCATTTGTTAAAAAAAATTGAGGACTGGCATATTTGAGAGACATTGTAAATACTAAGACTTAGAGGATAAGGTTTAGAAAAGTTTAGGCTTCTGTAAGCTTTAGTAAGAACCTATTAAAATTAGCCACCTAAAGGGATATTTCTCTCAAGTGAACTCTAAGTTTATAACATATGCATTGTAGGTATTTTACAAAGTTTGACATTTGTCTTTATATATAACTTACAGTTTTTTCTTTGATTGCTTCTTTTTAGCCATACCTTTTTAAAGTCAAATTTTAAAATTCCTAATTGTGTCTAGATTTTTGAATCATAGAAAGAAAATTTTTTTTCTCCTCTTGAATGTTTGAAAATTTCTATAATAAAAGGTAAACAAAGAGACAATATTCGTATTTGAATAATAGCAGCTAATACTTCCTGAAAAATGTGTATGTTCCTGGCTCCAGGCTAAATCCTTTACCTGCATTATCACATATATTCCTTACAGTAAAGTCATAAGATTTTTTTGTTGTTGTTCCCTTGTACACAAGAAGAAAGTGTCAACTGAAAAAATAATAATGCACAATGCAAGAGTTGTGAGTTAAGTTTTATTTGGGGCCAAATGAGGACTGTAGCCCAGGAGTCACCTTTCAGATAGCTCTGAGGAACTGTTCCAAAGAGGTAGGGGAATGGTCAGTATATATATGATTTTAGGGAATGAGGATACATGCAGTTAAGCACACATTTCATCAGAAGGTTTCTGCTAGTCACAAGAAGTTTGCTACTAGTCATGAGGAGCAGATACCTCCGTTAATGATTTAGTGCCTTTTTAGATATGAGAAGATGCAAAAAATTGGGCCTATAAAGTCTTCTCCTGAAAATATCTAACTATCTGAAGGCTTGTTCTGCCATTTTTTCCCAGAGCACAGAGTGCCTCATTCCTGATCTCTGCCCTAAACTCCTTTCAGGGTGTGTTGAAGGTCAGCAACTGCGGTGGCTAGGGACTTCATTCTTATAGAACCAGATGGCTAGCTACAAATTTTAGTTGGCAAAAGAAACCTCAAAGATTTACGTTTCCCCAAAAAATATCTCACTAAGAAATGGCAGGATTAGAATTTGGAACCCCATGTCAGTTTCCACAGGCTTCATTGCCCATTTGCCTCTGAAAACAATGCTTCATTCCAGCAAGAGTTGCTGTACCTGTTTTTCCACTTGACCTCTCTTGAACTGGGAGTAGCATGTTACTTTTTCCTGTTACCACCGTGTTTTATAGGATTCCTTTATCTTCTTAATTTCTGCTTTCTACAAATGATTGTTTTTTTAATACATAGATATTTATAACTATTGTATTTTATCATACACTGTGTATTTTAACATAGAGTATCTTTCTTTGGTTGGTAGAAAAACCCAATCCTTGCTTTCTTGTTATTTAATGTGTCTGGTGTATCTCGCTCTTGCCTTCCTTTCATTTAGCTTTTCTTAATAACTGTGGTAGTCTCCCTTTTTATATACATCTCTTCTTTTTTAATATATCAGTTGTTAATTTAATTACCTCAGGAATGGCTTGCTATGTCTTGAAATTTTAGTGCAGCGAAATTTCTTGGTAACTTTGGTATGCTCATCTGTTCATTTTCAAGAGTTACGCTTTCAATTTCTTTTTTCTTTTTTCAGTTCCTGACTATAATTCCAATGTGATGTTTACAATAGCCATTTGTGGTGATGAAGAATGCATTTTAGGTAAAAGAAGTTCCTTGATTGTTATACATTTATGTAGTGTTATCAACACAAAACCATAAACATATAATCTTGCTTCTAAGATTATAGCATAGTTAGAAGCTTTATACTATTATTCATCGCTTTTGAAAAGTTGGCTCATGTATTTCAAGCAATACCTAATACCAATCCCTAAAATTTTAGTGTCATATATCTACAACAGAGTTGTCAAATGTTGACCTGCTAAATATAACTAGGTCAGGAACCATGTCAAAGTATACTACTCTTTGACTACACCCAATAAAATCTTAAAAATAACTTACGGTCTTTTTAATAACAATAGCTTTGATCAATTTTAAGTAAATTAAGTAAGATTATTATACCTATTGAATGCTTATTCACATATAGGCAACATAAGCAGTGTCTAATTTATCAAGGGGCAAAAGAACATACATTTATATCATTAGATTACAAATAATTTTTTTTCAATCCATATGGCTGAAAATTTCTTTTATTAATTTTTATTGGCGTATGGTTGCTTTACAATGTTGTGTTAACCTCCACTACACATGGATTACAAATAAATTTAATAGAGAATGTATTTTTCATTAACTTAACACTTTTGCATTTTCTCTATGTATTACATTCTTTTGACTTGCTTGCATTAAGTTCAGATACCTTTGCTGATATTAAATTCAGCAGCCATAAGGATAATATCGGAATGAGAAGCAGAATATCAAAAATTTAGTTTTTATATTTTTCTTTTCATCTGAAGTGTTTAATGTTACAGACAGATACATAGATGCATTAGTAAAAGCAGTACAAAAGCTAATTTTAAACACAGAAAATCCATTGCATTACATAATAAGCATCAACAGAATTAATAGATGAATAAACTTTTGTTCTGGAAGGTTAACTGTTCCCATGTAGTTAGATTGCTCTTAATATTATTACACAGCTAAAGATGATATCTTGCCAAAAGTGGTATTAACCAATTTATACTTGGTATGTAGGTGTTTGGCCACATCCATAAAAAGTAACAGATTTACAAGTGTTCTTATTGATTTGCAAATTCAACAGCCAAGTGGTAATTCACATTAGGTCTAATAAAAAACACGGTTTTTTGGCTGCCAGTAGGAGCAAAAATCCATGTGCTCAAATTTTACCTTTTTAAAAAAAAAAATTTTATAATTTATCAAAGTCATACACTTAAGTTACAAATGCCTTTTTAGGATCTTAATGAGTTTCATAAAATATTACAATTTATTCCATTATTCATTATTTATAAATCTTATATAACTATTTTCATATTCAAGTTGTTTGAAGGCCTATTTACTGTTAATATTTGTATACATCTTATAATTCTATAAATGTGAACAAATGGCAAAATTTAAATAGTCAAACAAGGCCTGAAACTTAAGGATCCTATATAATTCAAATTTTTTTTTCCTTATTGTAAATTAGCTTGTTAAATTATGTTGTATTTTAGGACAAAGATAAAATCAGAATAGTTAGTGGTGTGTGAGAAAAGTTGTTCTAAGCTATGTATGATGGAGTGAAGAAATAGATGTAAAGATAACCAGAGATAGATCAGAGAGAAGAAAAAAAAAGGAATTAGGTTAAGTTTGCAAGAGTAAGTGATTTAGTAATCCCAACACTGAAAAGTATGCCCAGCATGTTTCTGTACATGGACATTAAAGAAAGCCCAACAACATTCATATTACAGTACAATGACTGGAGTGGAGTTTTCACCTGAATGTGAGTTGTCACATAAGAGTTAGTTACTATAGCTTCAGTATCTAAGAGTGATGATAAAATTAAGTCTCAAGCTAAGGTAATGATATGTAGAACCAAATGTTGAAATAAACATGAAGAATTAGACCAGAGAGATAATCTACTTCCAAATGTTGGAGACCAGGACTTTCATAATTGAGAATATTTAAATTGCTTTATATAGTTTGTATTTATAAATATACAGTAGAAGACAGAGGTTTTCTCTTTAAATGGTTGGTTTATGTTGGATACCTGAAAATCCATTACCCTAGAGGAGCTCTAAGTTATCTTTCTACAGTAGCATCTGAGCAGTGAGAGTGCCTGGGTTGCCCTATCCAGGGGTGTAACTTATAGTTTATCATATCATCTATCCTAGATATTTATATTATCATATATGTTTGATAATATTCTAGAAAATTAGAAGGAAACATACATGGAATCAAGTGAAGTATTAGAGTAAGTTGTTCTGATTTATTGAGAATAATCCTTATGCAAATTAAAGTGATCATAGAACCAGAATTACCAAACTCCTACTCACAAAACCTGCATTAATTCAGTTTTTTTTTCTACTGAAACTGTTTTTCAACTCTGTTACAATCATTTTGCACAATCTTTTGTAAAATTGTAAAGACATTCTAAGGGTAAGATTATAAGTATTTTAAGATTATTCAACACTGTAGAAACCAATATTCAGTGATGTGAGAGAAAAATTGTTATAATTTTCAGGAGATGAAAAGATTGATTAAAATAGGAAAAAGTACAACAAAGAATCTTGATTCATTCTTGATTGATTAAAATAGGAAAAAGTACAACAAAGAATCTTTAGACCCTGTAGATTTTAATATGGCATTTTAAGAAGCATATTCATAACAAGTTCCAGATTATGTATAAAATATTACCACATAATAAAGAAATGTAATACTATCAGCAAAGCAAGGAGATGGATTTTATACTAGAAGTCACTAAGTAATAAACAGTCATCATCTAATTTGTTCAAAACAATTTTTTGAAAACAAGCAGGAAGAAAAAAGAATATGACTTTATTTGTTTTATCCTCAAATGACAGTATCAATTAAACTTAAAGAGTCAAAGATTTTATAAATCATACTTCAATTACCAATACCAATTAATTTTCTTGCTAATATATATTAACATAGGTATTCTAATATCCTATTATTTGTAAAGGGAAGTAAATTCTTTTTCAACATATATGGCACTGCATTTAAAAATTTAGTTATAAATTTAGATAGAGATCTGCATTTAGAATTTAGAAGAAAGAAATTTATTATAAATTGGTCACCAAATAGATATTGGGAATAAGATGTTTTCTAAATGAATGCAAATCATCAATAAACATTGTATCAGTATCAGTTCATACTTAACAAATTTAGCTTTTGAACGAAGCTTTGCCCACATAAAATATCCCATCAAGTCTGTATTACCACATGTATAGGTGTATTTAATTTTAATACAGTCTTTTAGGATATTAGAAAATATGGTTATATACATAAGACTAAGCTATGATTAATTAAAGTTAAACCTTTGTAAGAAAATTTATTATATACCTAAACATGTATTTCCTCTAAAGTACCTCTAAATATGTTAAATCGTAACATTATTAATAAATATTAATAATGATAATTAATAATTATTGGGCCCTTACTGTATCCTAAGTACAGACTAACTGCTTAAAGAATGATCTGTTTTTGATTATATGTCATTTCCTTTTTTCAGAAATAATTACAGACTATTCTATCTTTTGTACTATGCGTTTCTGTAATCTGATTATTTTGCAGTGCTTTTAAAATACATACAGTTACATTTAATTAATTCTATGTTTTGCAACTTCACACAGCATTGAAAAAACACTGTTGTTACTCTTTTTTCCCTCTTGTCTGCTGGGAAGCCATCTAGTGTTTACAGGGATAATTTTTATCTTCCAAAATAATTATATGAGAAAGTTAAGGCAGTCTTACTTCTAGTTCTAAACTCTGCTTTGCACTCTTCTGTGTGAAATTCATAAATTTAACTTTTAGCCACAGCTAATAGGTCTGGTAATTCAAAAATAAATGCAAATAATAAATACAAATCACACTATAAGTAAATTATCTAAATGTCTTAAGTATATATGCAGCTTAATGCTATTTCAACCGAGTCAATATACAGGATAAATATATGCCTTTAAATGTATATATAAACATTTTTCCATTTCTTAGTCTGTTTCAGAAATCTGTTAAAAAATTGTTTATGAAATGTGCAATTTCTATGCTCTTAGATTAAAATGGGTAACAAATAAATCAATTATATTAATATTTTACCTACAAGAAATTGTACTCTGAAATTCCTGATGCCAGCACTAGACACATTGCAGATCAAATAGCCCATTCACTGTCTTTCAGAAAGAACAGACTGTGGTCCAGGGAAAGACAGTGTCAGAGTGAGAACTTAAATTTCTTGAGTCACAGGTCTGCATTCCTTTTACATCAATACTTGCCCACCATACTGAAAATAAAACAAAACAAAATATGAGGCATTTCTCTTCTAACTGAATATTTCATCATATGTTTTCTCCCTATTGTAGTGATCTATAACAGTGTGTATTTTTGCTACATTATGTACTTTGGACTGTAGCACTACAAACAAGTTTAAATTATCCAATGCAGAAGTCAATTCTAGTTTTATTCTTACTGGGGTTTTTTTCCACCATTATCCTTGAACAGTGAGAAAACTTATTTTTACAATCTATTACAAACAAAAGAAAACAAATGGTTTGATATGACTGAATTCTCAACTTGCTAATTATAAAGAGCCAAGTGGCTATAATTTTCATGGTGGTCATTGCAATATTCATTTTCCAATTTTCAGCAATAAGAAACTATTAAAGAAAATATAAAATGATATCTATGATATTTGTATCAATTAGTATTTCTCCATGTGTTTGCTAAGTAAGTGCCATGGTTCAGTTATTCAGCTGATATCCAGCCAGAGGAATTCTGTCCATCTGTTTGAATCCATTTTAAACAGGATCATTTAAGAAAATGAACATGTGGTAACATGTGGTAACTAAATTCAGTATGGATTTTCCACTGCATTGACCAACTTAGAGAAATTCTCTTATGCAAATACAAATGTTCACAAGTCAAAGTTTTCCTTCTACCATAGCTGTTGTTCAGAAGGTGGGAAGGAAAATCATGCTTTTCAGTTGGCGTCAGTTGTGTACACTCTTCTCAGTCTTACTGGATGGCCTCAGATTAGACCACATATACGGTGCATGTTTCACTTGAGGAATATAAAGGATTTTCTTACTAATTTTTTTTTCTTTTTTTTTTTTTTTTTTGTGGTACGCGGGCCTCTCACCGCTGTGGCCTCTCCCGCTGCGGAGCACAGGCTATGGACGCGCAGGCCCAGCAGCCATGGCTCACGGGCCTAGACGCTCTGTGGCATGTGGGATCTTCCCATACCGGGGCATGAACCCGTGTCCCCTGCATCAGCAGGCAGACTCTCAAGCGCTGCGCCACCAGGGAAACCCTCTCACTAATTTTTAAAGTGCTTTAAAATTTAATGTTTAAAGTGGAATTTATATTTATGTTAAACAGATTCAAACTTAGATAGATAGAATCCTAACAAAAAGATAGACAAAAGACTGACTGTAAATTTAATAACTTTGTAAGGCCAAACAGTTCTGTACAAGGAGAAAAATGATGAATATAACCTTCTAATCCAGTAATATAGTGCCGAGGCTTGTTTGACTTCACGTTATAGCTCAATAATTTAATGAAACGAAAGAGTAAAAAAAAAAACACCTGAGTTAAATCTTACCTTTGCCAAAACTGTTGTTTGGTTTGTGTTCCTACACAGACAAATACAGGAATCCATTTTTCCAGGACAAATTCTATGTGTTCTCTCCACATTACTGTTTATGCACACAAATCTCTTTTATATAAGCTTTACCCCTAAAATTCTAATGTTCCTTGTATCTCTGTGGTACCCACCTTCACGGAACCATTCCTTCTCTACTTTTGAAACCAGAAAACCACAAAAACATCTTAGATATCTAAATGAGAATTGAGAAGCGAAGTAACTCAATAGTTTATGCAAAAAGCTAAAACATGGGCTTCCCTGGTGGCGCAGTGGTTGAGGGTCCGCCTGCCGATGCAGGGGACACGGGTTCGTGCCCCGGTCCGGGAAGATCCCACATGCCGTGGAGCGGCTGGGCCCGTGAGCCATGGCCGCTGAGCCTGCGCATCCGGAGCCTGTGCTCCGCAACGGGAGAGGCCACAACAGTGAGAGTCCCGAGTACCGCAAAAACAAAAACAAAAACAAAAAAAAAAAACTAAAACATGATGAATGATGTGAAGAAAGACAATAAATGCAGCACAGAGTGACAGTTGATTCAGTATGGGAAATATGGAAAAATCCAGGGTTTATAAAATTTGTAGTTATTTTACTCTATTGCTTAATTTTGTCTGTCTTTTCACTGAGAATCTAAGAAAATGAGAACAAGATAATTATGTGCATCATTCACCATTATGTATTCAGTTCCTGGCAAAAAATATAATGATATTTGATTTGTTGATTCTCCTGACCCTCACTCCTGCCCCTTCCATTTCTATTTTGTACAATAAACCAATGATTTCTATTTTTGTACAATAAACCAATGATTTCTATTTTTGTACAATAAACCAATGATTTCTATTTTGTACAATAAACCAATGATTGATGCAGTGTTGCTCAGCGGAATTTTAGTCTCACTTTTCAAAATGTTTTCTTCTCTTTGTTCTGTTAAATGTTAAAATCACTAAATTTTATCAAAGCAATAATTGAGGTAATCTTTTCACAAATCCTGTGACAAAAACAGAAAGAGAGAGAGAGAGAAAGGAGAGAGAGAGATAGAGAAAGGAGAGGGAGAGAGAAGAGTTTATTTAGTATCCTAGAACCAAATTGATCCCAAATAATGTCCAATATAAGTACCTGTGACTTGGAAAGAAGTTAATATTGAGGCAAAAAATTCCACCCTATAACATTAAAGAATAAAATTTACCAAACAGAAAAAAACTCAGAGTTAATATTGAATCACTGTTAATTCAACACTAAAGATTAAATAAAGATTAAAATTCTTTAATCTCTTTCCTTTGGTCCTATCCTCATTTTCTATCTTACATTTATCATTACTATATATTTCTTTGCCAATTTTAACTAGCATCTTTTTTAGTATGCTATCACAACCCTTGTTTATAATATTGTCTACAAGAAATATTTTCTATATCCTTACCTTGAATATAAATGATTCAACATGAATTTAAGTATCTCACATTGTAAAATGGCAGACCTCACTTTTCTTTTTGCAGAAAATGCCCTCTGAAGCTCAAGATATATTGCATCTATATGTAATATTAATGTATAATATAGCTATATGATATAATGTACTAATAAACCTTTCCCTAGTTTAAGGTGAGTTAGTAGAGAGATCATTTCATTTCATGGCATTTTCAATCATATTAGCTTAAATGTGTAATTGAGAAATAATGTTAGAACAAATATAGTTTTATGGAATATATCTATAAGGAAGTTGCAAAAAGATAATACACATGCAAACCTATATATTGGGAGTGTCCTTCTGAATGAGGTCCTTTCTTTCTTCTGGAGAATAACGGGCCTTTGTGTGGTTCAGTTACTAATGTGTTTCACTTTTATAATATACCATTATTCAGAGGTAACATTTTATTAGTCAGCATGACTCTAAATTTAATAAATCAGAACAATAATAATTAGATACTTTCCCTCCAAATAGGTCTTAAAAGATTAAATCAATCAGAATTAACCCCCAGGTTAAAGACACCTCCCATGTGCACATATACCTTTAACATTTTATCTTTTTTCTTTCTTAGAACTTAATAAGTTTTTACATCTACTTTGCAGATAATTTTTTTCCCACTAATAAATTGAAAGTTATTTAAAGGAAGGTTTTTTTAAATCCTGTTTGCCTTAACATAGCTAAACCTAAAGTATAGTAGGTACCTAGTCGAGTTTATATGCCCAAATAAATATGTACTGAATGAATAAATTAGTGATCTGCCTTCTGATATAATGGCTTTAGAGTTGAGAGATCATTATGTCATTAGCACTCTTGCTTCAAATGAACAGGATTAAAATGCAGATGGTGGTGAGGAGAAATAATTATGAATAATGTAAATGAAGAACAGTCAGGAGTATACTTCTGCTGTGATTGCTGCATCCATCCTCTTCAGATGGTATCTGAGCTATAACTCTACTTCTCTGTGCTTCCACTAGTTATTCAAGATGGAACCCACATAGCTGGTTGTCATCCAGAAGGAACCATTAACACCATATTTGTATATGCCTTATACAGCTTGAGAAATGTATATTTGGCCCATCAGTTTATCTATCCTGAGACACAAGACATTGGATACTAAAGGGGAGTGCTGGGAAATAGTGATCATTGTTATAATTTCTTTTGCTCTCCCCTACACTCGATGTAATTTCTCTAAAGTTTTTAAAGTTTCTACCTTGTATGCTCAATTAAATTGAAATATTTGAATAGACTTTTTAAGGATTAAATTTGCATTCAGTAAATGTTTTTTGAGTGCCGAATATATCAAACATAGTTCTAGCTTCTAGACATATATTAATAAGCAAATTACCATTCCTTGCATGCAAAGATCTTACATTGCCATGGAAAAGGTCAAATAGACTGCTAGTAAATTAACTTTAGGAGAATCCAATCAGCAGTACCATTGAATATTTGTTTATTTTTATCCTTATTAACAAAAATCCAATTGGAAAGTTATACCCTTGAAAAAATTAATCAGTAATTGAATTGTACTTGTCTACAACTTGACTTTACAGTTGGCAATGGAGCACGAGGAAGTTTTAGTTCAAACCTGAACTATACATTGCAAAAGCACGGTATCGCTTCTCAGAGAAAGTATACTAAATAAATATTATATATTACTATATATATGCATATATGTTATCAGTATATACAGAATACTTCAGAGATTTTGTGGGTTCAGTTCCAAACCACTGCATTAAAGCAAGTATCACAATAAAGCAAGTCACAGAAACTTTTTGGTTTCCCAGTCCATATAAAAGTTATGTTTATACTGCACTGTAGTCTATTAATTGTGCATAGAATATGTCTAGGAAAACAATGTACATACTTTAATTAAAAAATACTTTATTGCT
Organism: Phocoena phocoena; assembly: GCF_963924675.1. Lineage (NCBI taxonomy): Eukaryota > Metazoa > Chordata > Mammalia > Artiodactyla > Phocoenidae > Phocoena > Phocoena phocoena. The sequence continues at coordinate 115,145,045 of NC_089223.1, forward strand.
AAAAAATGCTATCATCTGAGCCTTCAGGGAGTTGTTAATCTTTTTGCCTTGATGTTGAGGGCTGCTGGCTGATGAGGGTGGTGGTTCCTAAAGGTTGGAGTGATTGTGACAATTTCTTAAAATATGACAATGATGTTTGGCACATCAGTTGACTCTGCTTTTCACTTGAACACTTAGAAGCCATTGAAGGGTTGTTAAGTGGCCTAATAATTTCAATATTGCTGTGTCTCAGAAACTAGGGAGTCCCTAGGAGAGGGAGTGAGATTGGGAAACTGTAGCAGTGTAGTATTCTTTTCTATATTCCATGAAAATATAAGTAGAAATCAATGAAATTCCACAAATTGTTGTAATAATAATCAACTTGCTATATGGAAGATTTATTTACAGAAATGTCATTCCCTGGCCTTCAGAATCTTATAGTTATTTTACAAATGAAGAGCATAGATACCTCCAGTAAATTAATAATAAATTAAATGAAACAACAGTGCCCCTTACTAAGTCTTACTAAAGCAGCATTTTAGGTTATTGCTGTTCATTGTAGTCAGAGTATGTGAAGCACAGCTATTTGGAGGAAGTGTATTGAATAATAAAAGACCAAAGCAATGAAAAGTCAGTGGGAGAAATATTTTGAAAGCTCTATTCATAAGATATAATATATTTTAGTTTTTTAGGCCTTTCTTAAGGGCTAAGGAATTAAAAATACGATATGCCACAGTCACCAACACATTTAAAAGACAAGAAATTGTGTCTATCAAAACAACTTTTACAATGCTGTAGATACTTTTGAAGGAAACAATGCTGAAATCAGTTGAAGGTGAATCTGATAGATACATGCCATTAGGTTTTTGACACTGAAATAGAGAAATGCAATAAAATCAACAGTGAGAAATTGACAAGAAAGCAAAGTACAGACAAAGGCCAGACGTCCCAAACAGTTTTCTTCAAAACTGTAATTTAATCTAATATTGTCTCTTAAAATTTTATTGCTTACTAGTATTCTTTTTATAAAAAATTATTTAAAAAGAGATTTCACTTTTCAATGTCTACATCCAGGGAAATTTTCTCAGTGTTCTTATAAGTTAGGAAGACAGTTGATATGATTGTCAAGGTATAGTAGCTGATTAATTTATAAGACATCAATAAATAGCATAATTTGATAGCCTGGGGGCTTATCTTAATATTTTATTAAAATATTTCTAAGAATTAAAAAATAAACAAAATATACTACTGAGTGAAAAAAGAATAAGGTAAAGTAAGAGATTGGATCTAGATCCAAATCCACCCAAAATCCCTTAAAATAAAAAACAATTTATATTAATAAATATAACAGGAAAAAGAATGAATGCCATCTAGAGGCCAGAAATTATTGGGGAATGCCTGGTAAATAGAAAGCAGATAGAAGTCATAATGACAAGGTGGAAGTAACCATAGTGCAATCAGTACACTGCAGGAAAAGGCCAGTGTGAAGATAATGACAGGTTTAGAGAAATTCCTACCCCAAGTCAAAACACAAAAGAGCCACACACACAAAAAAGCTGCTATAATCATCAGTGATTACAAACTTGCAATCTCAGCAAAAAAAGAGACCCTCCAGAATCATTTGACCTAGTCTAAATTCTAAGGCTAACACTCTTAAGAAAGTGGGAAGGCCTTGTAGTGTGGGTGTGGGTTTCTAAGTGAAATTTAAAAAGTGTTTGAGAACTCCACTGCAGGAGCAGAGAGGCAGAATGAAGCAATTCAAAGAGAGAGGTGCAGTAATGCCTTTCATCACCAAAACAAAGGTCGCCCAGGCTGAAGTGGTGAGAAGGAATAAAACAAAGAAAATATGACTAATCAGATAGTAGAAATAACAAGGAAACATGCAAAGAGGAAATGTGGTAACAATAATAGCAACAACAGAAACAATATAATAACAATAATAGTAATAAAATAATAATATAGTTATACTGCAACTATTATTTACTGAGCACTTATTTATTATTCCAGGATTTATTCTAAGTGCATAATTTGTTATTGATATTTTCAACACTCATAATAACAATGGGAGGTAAGTACTGTTTTTTTTCCTATTGTTGGATGTTAGAAAACAAGGCATAGCACATTTAAGTAAATTGCCCTTTGGAATATGGTCAGTGTGTGTTGGTTACTTATTGACCACAAGGAAAGGGAAATAATTAGGCGAATTAACTGAATTATCCACTGTCAAAAGGTGAGAAACATTGGAGATGCTATTTGAAACCAGGCATTTGATCTCCAGTAACAGATACAATTAACTGTGCTCTATTAAATCTCTCAAAAAGGTATTACTGGTAAAGAATGCCATAATTTTTTTAAAGACAATAAGCAAACATAGTGAAAATGTTTATATGCTTTCTCAAAATATTATATTCAGAATATATTAAGATTTTCTACAAATCAGAAAGAAAATAGAAACTAGCCCATAGATGATTAGTTCTGCGAGAAACTAAGCTTTCCAGAAAGTTCAAAATATTTGCCCTGTATCTCTTAAACATTTCTCAAACCTTGGTAACCCTTGATAAACACATCCAAAGTTATACGCCAAATTGATAGTGTCAAGTGTATCTTAGAATAAGCATGTTCAAAAAATAAAATGTTTGTTGAATAAATTTTTTTTGAGGTTCATTAGTAAGTGTTAAAATGGAAAATATTATCTTTAAAACTCATTAGATGGACTTATCAATACTACCACTATTTCCATTAGTGCCATCTATATGAGTAATGATATATATTTGAGCTCAAGGGTAAATTAATCTATATTTGGCATCATATTTGAATGATGGCATACTCCTATAGGTGGATGAGAGACACTGTTTTTTAAGAAAAATGTTACTGGATGAGTCAGGCCACTTGAATCCTGTCCCTCGTTGTATCACATTTTAACCATGTGAATTTAGGTGATTAATAAGGCGCATATTGGCTATTGTTTGTTAACAGTTTCCAAATTGCTTTAACATATATGAACTTATTTGATTACCATACTGTGAATTAGGTGTCATTATTATCTCTGTGTCATTAAGTTTGAAACCTTAAGCTTACAGAGCTTCAATACTTTTACCGAAGTCTTACCTGTCAGGAAAAGGCAAACCCTGAAATACTTCAGAATTTTGGTCCCAGACACTGTTTTTTAACAGAGCACAGTAGTTCTCATTCTCATGTTAGATGTGAGAATCAAATGAGGTACTAAAACTAGAGCCATATGTAAACTCTTAAAAAGTATGAAAAACAGGAGCTCAGTTATTTTCCCAAATTATTTCTAAAACACCATCTTATTTTTTTAAATTTTGAGTTAATTTTAAAAGGGAGATGATATATATATCCATTATAAATATAAAATAAAATAATTAATAAAATAATAGCCAAACTAGTGCAGTAAAAAGGAAATAGGGAAGTCTTCTTTCCCTGTACCGTGCTTCCTCCCCATTCTGCAGAGAATCTACTGTTCATCTGTAGTCACACACTTATATGGGCTATTGTTTGGTCTGTGAGGACCTAGTTATTGAAAATATTAGCTATAGAAAACTAATAATAATAAATATCAATTGCACATTAATATGTGTTAGCAGAAAATGCATCAGGGTCTGAGGGCTATATACAGAATAACATATATTGTCCAGCAAAACAAGCAGGCAACAAGTAAAAAAAAAGTACATATTTTTCTATAACAGTAATGCATACTATTTGAAATGAATTTCTATGTTAAAAATTTGAAAATAATTTACAAAAATCTAAACTCTTTTAAATCCTGGCTTTTCCTTTGAGTTTTCTTATCACACTGGCTTTTTTACTTTTAGTGAAGTTTTCTTTTTTTAAGCTAGAGGAAAAAATGAACTATAAAGATTTATAGACTATGTCATAGGATTCTTAGAGATTGCTGTTTCCTTTAGATTGCTCTTTTATGAAAACATTTTTCTTTCATGCACCAATAAAGTTATTTCTTCTCACTGTGAGTATATTTTTTTTCTTTTTTGTATGGTATTTTGAATCATTTTTTTAATCTTGAATTTAAACCTAGGAATACTACTGTAACACCACACACACACACGCACACGCACACACACACACACACACACACAATATTACCTAGATTTACAAGCCCGGCAACAATTTTGACCATCTTCTCCTGAAGATAGACATCGTTAAAATAAAAACTTTGAACCTTATTAGATGTAATAACCCTGGTCATAGGTTCTGGAAAACTTAACAATACAAATAGTTTTACTTCTTGAATTTTATTATCCTTTATTGATTGTACTGAATTTTTGAGAAGTAACCTCTACTATTGCAAAACAATTATAAAATAACCCATTTTAACTTTTTAAAAAAATATTTATTTGGTTGCGTCAGGTCTTAGTTGCAGCTTGTGGGCTCCTTAGTTGCGGCTTGTGGGTTCCTTAGTTGTGCCATGCAAACTCTTAGTTGCAGCATGCATGTGGGATCTAGTTTCTGGACCAGGGATTGAACCCCGGCCCCCTGCATTGGGAGCACAGAGTTTTAACCACTGCACCACCAGGGAAGTCCTCATTTTAACTTTTTGATAAATATACCAGTCTATTTATGTGAAATGCACATTGGAGATGTGCTATACAAAAATATTTATTAGAAACATATATATTTTATATAATAAATATATATTTTATAGCAAACATGCTATAAAAGTATATGTGTAATGTACGTTGCAAAGGACCTATACATATATACCTATACATATAGTAATATTATATTCAATTATACATGCATGTTTTCTATAATTTTATTGTAATTTCTATAATTACAATTTTCATAAGGAAACAAAAATATTTGTCATGATAATGGGGACAAAAATATATATTTGTGTTTTGTTTTTTTTAGATGAAAAGCCTGAATATTTTCTGCTAAAATTGCCCTTTATTCTTCTAAAGAATAAATCTGTAGTGGTTTCACATATAATTCTGGGCATATAACATATTAAGGCCATTTGCAAATGAGAGACATTTAGTTCAGTAGTATGTAAACTTGTATGTAATAACTTTGGCTGCTTCTTTAGATATCATGTACTTAATAAGAAGACTAGTCAGGGCAAGTTATATTTCTACTCAGCATTAAGTCCCATGTCTTATCCAGTTTGGTAAACTGTCTGTCATCTTGCAACCACTTAGCAAACTCTAATTGACTTGAATAGCAGAGTCAGAATAAGTTAAACTTTTGAAGTTGTAGTTCATTGCCATAACATGAATGTATAATTTAGTAACCTTAATTGGTAACCAACTATATTAGATAACTATTAGATTCAGTACAGCTTCTTAATGCCCTATCACATATTTGTAGCATTATTTTAAATAGAAATTTCCTAGTGAAATGAATCTATATATTAGCTGTTGGAAAATCAATTTTTAAAAATAGAATAAATGTTATTTTGTGTAGAAAAGTAAAACTTGATATGAAACTAATATTGATAGATGTGAAAGAATAAATAAACCCATAATTATATAACTAGAGACTTCAATATCCCTTACTCAAAAACTGATAAAACAATTAGAAAATCAACAAGTATATAAAGAACTGAACAACACCATCAACTAATAAGATCCAGTTGACATTTATAGAACAATCCACTGAACAACAACAGAATACTTATTCTTTCCAAATAATCATGGAACATATACAAAGATAGACCTGGGTCATAAAACAACCTCAGCAAATGTAAAAAATTTGAAATCATACTTTGTTCTCCAACCACAATGATGGAAAGTAGGAATTAGTAACAACAACAACAACAACAACCAAAACAAAAACAGGAAAATGACCAACACATGGAAACTGAACAACATGCTTCTACATAATTCATGGACCATAAAGGCAGTCTCAGAGAAAATAAAAAGAGAAAAGTTGAACTAAATTAAAATGCTATGCAACATATAAAACTTTGACACAGCTAAGAGTGCTAAGAGGGAAATATATAACATTAAATATTTACATTAGAAAAGAGGAAATACCTCATGTCAACAATCTAAGCTCCCACCTAAGAAACAGAAAAAGAGCAAAATAAACTTAAAGAAAGTAGAAGGAAAATAAGAACAAAAGTTGATGAAATTGAAAAAGAAAAGAAAATAGAAAAAAATCAGTGACACAGAAGTTGTTCCTTTGAAGCTGTCAATAAAATTGACAAACCTCTAGCAAAATAGACAAAGCAAAGAGAAGATACAAATGAAATGAGTTATTACTATGAGCTTTGAAGATATCAGAGGACAACTATGAACAGCTCTAGGCACATAGATTTCACAACTTATATGAAATTGACCGATTCTTTGAAAATCACAAGGTGCCGCAACTTAGCCAATTCAATACAAAATAAATAATTGGAATAGCTTCATAACTATTAAGGAAATTAAATGTATAACTTAAATAAATTACCTGAAAGGAAATCTTTAATCCCATATGGTTTTGAAAGAGAATTTAACCAAATGTTTAAAGAAATAATACCAATTATACACAATCTCTTCCAGAAAATACAAGTAGAGGGAATGCTTCCAAATTCATTTTATGAAGTTAGTGTTAACCTGATACCAAACCAGGCAATGACAATGAAAGAAAGTAAAGGAAGGGAAGGGAAGAGAAGGGAAAGAAAGTACAGAAACCACATACCAGTATCTCTCATGAATCTTGACTCAAAAATCTGTAACTAAAATATTAGCAAAGAGAATTTAACAATATAAACCATGACTAGCTGGGATTTATTTCAAGAATGTAAATAAGGTGTTTTAATATTTGAAAAGTCAATATAACTCACAACTTAAACTGTCTAAATAAGAAAAACCATGTGGTCATATAGATTGATACAGTAAAAATGGATGGAAAATCCCCAAACAATTTAGCTTTTGCCTTTACATGTAGCGAAGGAACTGAATGGAGGAGATGGGATAAAAGCTAGGTTGTCTAAATATAACTTGTGTTTTAGGATACAAACATAGTAATATGTTTTTCATAAACATGAAATTAAATTAAAAAGTCAATTCCTACATATAAAAAGCAGAATGACACAAATTAATCTATGTGAATTCACTTTCTGTTAAAATCACAGAGGCATTAAAGCAAAGTAACTTTATATCTTAGTGGAACAAAGATTTCTTTTAAAAAAGTATAATAATTTTTTTAGTAATTGTATTGGTATTGTTATCCTGATGAATTAGATTTAAATGATATTATGCTAATATTAGGAACCAATACTTTCAGCATTAGAAAAAACGTATGTATAATTTCAGAGACTATGTAAAAATCTTAGTTCAAAATTATGGCGAATTAAATATTTGTTTGATCTTATGATTGATTAAAAAGTCAATATGCCTACATATTTAAAAGTCCTTAAAAAAAAGACCATTGTAGTTTCAATGAGCATCACTGGCTCCTAGTTTCTAAATAATAGTTTGTTCTATAAGTTATTCCTGAAATGGCTGATTCCAGGCCTGTTGCAGGAAATGTACAAGATGAGGCTGAGATCTCTTTTTTTATTAGAAAACAAAGAAACAAAAGGATTTTCAAAAGGATGCAGAAGTGAACTTCAAGCAGTTTCCATTAGTCAAAGATGTGGTAATTTTGGAATCTCTTGAGAGCAATCAAGTTTCATCAAGAAATGAATTGCAGGAAAAAAAAAATGGGATTGGGGAATTTACAGATTAAGGACGTTAAAAATACCTTAAAAATATTGTAATAATGTTTGTGTTTAGACCCTGACTTAGTAAACAGTAAATTGGGGAAATTTTAACACTGATTAGAAATTACTTTTAATTTTTGGTGTTTTAATGATTGTGTAGTTGCTAAATATGTCCGTATCGTCTAGACATGCCTACAGAAATTTTTACAGGTGAAATGATAGAATACTTAGAATTTTCTTAAACTAATTCAGTGAAGGGCACAAGACAGTGAACAGGGATATAAATTGAAAAGATTGGCCAAGACTAAATAATTTTAAAATTTAATAGTGAGTGTTTTTTTGTTTTTTTTTTTTAACTAGCTGCTCAATTTTTGTGTATTTGCATTTTTCTGCATTGAAAACCTAAATGCAATATCCTAAATCCTGAGAAAGGAAGGAATGATATACTTGACTCTGGACACATATTAGAGGTACATTGCTAAAGTACCCATATTATGATATTTATTACTCATAATCTGGATTACAGAAAATATATTTCAATTATTTAAATAAAAAATAACCATTTCTGTAATAACTCCAAAGGTGATCATGTTACCACAAATCATGAATTCAATGTTGAGCATAACTGCTCGCTTCAAATATGGAAGTTTAGATAAGTAAGCAGGGCTTAAGAAAGAATAATAATGCCTAAGCAACATTATATTGGGCTGAATTTTATTTTTTGAAAATAAATGTATTTTTCATACTCATCTCTAAATCCCAGGTGGAAAAAAAGAGATATCATTATGAAGAATAAAAATACTTGTAAATGTATGTATTTATAAATTTAAAATTATTAATTCTGTTTTGAAAATACATGGCTTTATATTAGAAAACATAAAATATTATTTTTACAAATGACTATATTATGCTAATATATTAAACAATAATTCTCAACTAAAGATAAACTTTTAAAAAATGCTATACATAAAATGTCATATGAGCTTTATTTTTGTGTGATTTGGCTTCTGTACTTTATTTTAAAGTGCATAGGTGGTTGAGGATGTTCGCTCTGAGGGTAATATGATTTCTGAGATTTTTAAAAGCAATTTGTTATTAAAGTGTGAACTTTTTACTCAAGCTATTTATCAGGAAGTAATTATGTTATATAAAAAGTTTATTAAAAAGTTTATAAAATTTTATGCATTATTCACAGGATATCAGTTTATTCAGTTTGAAAAGTTTACATCATACATTATTCAGCATATAAATCTAAGCATATTCCAAATGCACACCAGAAGAATACATTTTCACGTTATTGATGAGTAGTCTTATTGATAGAATAAACTTTTCTAACATGATGCAAAAATTACATTGGCCACATCATTTTCACACTTCCAGTAACTTTATAATTCTTTCTGAAGAATCACATTCTACTGAATTGCCTGCAGAACTATATTAAATTGTTCTTTGGAAACTTATAGTTTCCTGTATTACCATCAATTTTTTCATAATAGCATGAAAATACTTATCATATTTTATTATTGCAAGTAAGCCATATGATGAAAAAATATTATACTGTACCTTTGACAGTGGTATCTCAGTCTCAGTTACCATGTCTTCATTCCATATTAAAGAATTTCCTGAATTAAATATTGGAGAAACTTTAATATAAAGTAGCTTCAATTTTGTGTGTAAATGTACAGATATTAAAGAGTACATATTATGCCTATTTCATTTATATATTAAGTATGTATTTCATTTTAATAAAACAATATTTTTAAATACAGGATTTTTTGAATCAGTAGGTGGCACATGTAAGGCTGTAATGTGAGCAAGAAATAGATATTTTGTTTTGCTAAGCCATTGAGATTCAAGTTTGTTTGTTAGAGCATCTAGCTCCACATATCTTAATACATTAGATATTATGAATGTGGTAAAAATTTTGTTTGTTTTAAGCATGTGTAGTCTTTTACTGTCAATATTAATTTTCCTACATAAATGTAATACCTTTTTTCCAACAACAGTCTTTCAAACTTGGAAATAAAAGCGTTCATTAATGAAGGAAATTTAGAACAACCTGAATTCACGAAGGTCCATAGCAAGGCATGATTACCCATGAGAAAGCTTATGAACCATACTCAGCACAATTCATAAATAAGTGGTAGGCAACAGTAGTTTTCACCCATGCTTTATTTTATTCTCTCTCTCTCTCTCTCTCTCTCTCTCTCTCTCTCTCTCTCTCTGTGTGTGTGTGTGTATACAGAGAGAGAGAATGTATTACATGGGTGTATATATAGATATACATGCAATTTGTATCCTATTCATAGAAAGACAAAAATGCAAGCAAGACTACATAACTAAAAATGTATATTTCAGTTACAATAAACTATGTAAGAAGAGATACAAAGACTGACAATAACTGAATACTTATGGTATTTAAAGTACTAATAGAACATAATAGATGCTAAAGAATTGCTACATCTTGAGAAAATAAAAACTATTATTTTTAGCATTTGCAATTGCTATTTTGCCTGCTCTCCTAGACAATCTTCATGAAACTGAAGCTTTCTTGGGGGAAGATAAATAAATGCAACTGTTCTCTTATAACTGTACAGTTGTATTTTTCTCTCTCGGAGGCAGACACCTACTAGACAGGACAGATATTTCCAGAAGCAAGTGTGATAGCTGTCATGAGTAGGCTCATCACTTTTGTCATGGGAGCTTTACCAGTACACTGTCAACATCGTGGTTCTGCATTTTTGCCCCTTGGGGACAAGACGCGCTTCACACTTATGGAAGTGGACCAGAAAAATTAAATGCCTACACTTCCGGATAGCAGTCAAGTCTATCCATACATGTGAATGATCAATGCATGGGTCATGACTAAACAAACTTGGTGATATATGAAAGAGAGAAACCCTATGACTTTTAAATTCCATGCAAATTATTCTTATTATTTTATCCAACTTATTTTTATTCAACTAAAAATAAAATTTGTATTAATGTGTGGATAACAAAGGCAATTAAAATTCCAAGAAATGGAATGAGAAAAGGAAGACTGCAGTATAATAAAATCGTTCAGAAAATAAAACAATTTTTTGTTTTTGAAAGACAATTTTTCTGCATAAAAATTAATTTATATAACTCTAAAGTCACTGTACTAAACCAGATTTTTAAGTTAAAATGCTTTGTTATAGAACTTTAAAGCTAAAATGTAACCATTTCATCTCTATCACTAGTCAGTGAAGTAGCATCTGTTTTTTTTTTTTTTTTACATCTTTATTGGAGTATAATTGCTTTACAATGGTGTGTTAGTTTCTGCTTTATAACAAAGTGAATCAGTTGTACATATACATATGTTCCCATATCTCTTCCCTCTTGCGTCTCCCTCCCTCCCACCCTCCCTATCCCACCCCTCTAGGTGGTCACAAAGCACCGAGCTGATCTCCCTGTGCTATGCGGCTGCTTCCCACTAGCTATCTACCTTACGTTTGGTAGTGTATATATGTCCATGCCTCTCTCTCACGTTGTCACAGCTTACCCTTCCCCCTCTCCATATCCTCAAGTCCATTCTCTAGTAGGTCTGTGTCTTTATTCCTGTCTTACCGCTAGGTTCTTCATGACATTTTTTTTCCCTTAAATTCCATATATATGTGTTAGCATATGGTATTTGTCTTTCTCTTTCTGACTTACTTCACTCTGTATGACAGACTCTAGGTCTGTCCATCTCACACCAGTCAGAATGGCCATCATCAAAAAATCTAGAAACAATAAATGCTGGAGAGGGTGTGGAGAAAAGGGAACACTCTTGCACTGCTGGTGGGAATGTGAATTGGTACAGCCACTATGGAGAACAGTATGCAAGTTCCTTAAAAAACTACAAATAGAACTACGACATGACCCAGCAATCCCACTACTGGACATTTACCCTGAGAAAACCATAATTCAAAAAGAGTCATGTACCAAAATGTTCATTGCAACTCTATTTACAATAGCCCAGAGATGGAAACAACCTAAGTGTCCATCATCGGATGAATGGATAAAGAAGATGTGGCACATATATACAATGGAATATTACTAAGCCATAAAAAGAAACGAAATTGAGCTATTTGTAATGAGGTGAGTAACATCTGTTTTGCTGTTCAGTTTAGCTTCTGAGATTTAACTCTGGAGTCTCTTCCTAAAACAACATTATCCTATAGCTATACTATAGGTATAGCTATACTATAGCTATACATTTATGCATAAAGAAAGCCTCTGAACTTGCTTTTTTTTTTACAACATGCCTTCGTGTGTGTGTTTTAACATCTTTATTGGAGTATAATTGTTTCACAATGGTGTGTTAGTTTCTGCTTTATAACAAAGTGAATCAGTTATACATATACATACGTCCCCATATCTCTTCCCTCTTGCATCTCCCTCCCTCCCTATCCCATCCCTCTAGGTGGTCACAAAGCACCGAGCTGATCTCCCTGTTCTATGCAGCTGCTTCCCACTAGCTAGCTATTTTACGTTTGGAAGTGTATATATGTCCATGCTTTGTCCCAGCTTACCCTTCCCCCTCCCCGTATCCTCAAGTCCATTCTCTAGTAGGTCTGCATCTTTATTCCCATCTTGCACCTAGGTTCTTCATGACCATTTTTTTTTAGATTCCATATATATGTGTTAGCATATGCTATTTGTTTTTCTCTTTCTGACTTAACTTCACTCTGTATGGCAGTCTCTAGGTCCATCCACCTCACTACAGATAACTCAGTTTCGTTCCTTTTTATGGCTGAGTAATATCCCATTGTATATATGTGCCACATCTTCTTTATCCATTCATCTGTTGATGGACACTTCAATTGCTTCCATGTCCTGGCTATTGTAAATAGAGCTGCAATGAACATTTTGGTACATGACTCTTTTTGAATTATGGTTTTCTCAGGGTATATGCCCAGTAGTGGGATTGCTGGTTTGTACGGTAGTTCTAGTTTTAGATTTTTAAGGAACATCCATACTGTTGAACTTGCAATTTTTGAGTGATAATACTTTAATATTTTCTCTAAATAAATGTATGACACATAAAATGATCCACACAAATCCATTTTTTAATCTGAAATCCTGAGCTGGCCTGTATAAATGTATATTCAAGATGGCATTTACTTCAGTGATGAAAGGCAATTCTTACTCCCTTCCGTATTTAGGGTTCTTTCCAATACTGCTGTACTTTTAGATCCTTTGCAATTTGTTATACAAACACTTTGCTTATTTTTCACCCCTATTACTTAGTACAACTGTTGTAAAGAAAATAAGTTTTAGGAAATATAAAAGCCTACCTTAAATTCCATTTTCTAATGTTTCAGGCATATGTATCTCTTTATAACCTACAGGCTGAGAAGCATTTTTCCCCTGAGTATGTAGAGCAGAGAAATAAAGGAGAATATTCAGATTATTGAAAAAAGATTTGTGGTAAAATTAGACAGGGGTATGGATCTACTTGATTATTCTGTACTTTTGACTGCCTGAATTATAAAGATAATAGGCTTCATGAAGCCATTTGGAAACTCAGTATTTTCTTATTTTAACGATTAGTGAAGTGAGTAAGTGTAAGATAGCTTTATGGATTTTACTCACCAGGACAATAAAATCAATTTCAAAAGAATTTATTTATATATAACACTGTTTTAGCTTCTTCATGTTGCTTTTTATAAAAATTATCTTATTGGTACACTTATTTCTAAATTAAAAAATAGCAATGCCATATTATACATTTGCCAATAATTCCTGAATAACTACTACCAAAACCAAGCCTTTTTTAAATGAATTGGTTAGATAATAATAAGCTGGGCAAAAAAGGGAGAAAACTGTGTTGCAATTTAAATAGAATATAGACAGAGCACAAGTATCTTGCTCTCTTGATTTTAAATACAGGTTACCTTAAACTTATTTTAGCTAGGGTAATTTCTGCCAATTGTGAAAGCTGAAGTGCTTAAGTCGGTTTTGCCAAAAATTGCTCCATACATAAAAAGCCTAGCAGGGAAGTTGTATCAAGAAATTTATCCCAATATTTTGAGTTAGAGGAACTGACGTTAACTCATTATGCTTGTGTGTGTGTGTGTGTGTGTATGAGCATAAAGAAAAATTAAATGCATGTAAGAACTGATTGACCTACAAGTGTATAGCTATATATTACACACAGTACAATTTCATACAGCATGTGCCTGTTGCAATAAATAATCTCTAAAATAGATCATTAGATTCTATTTGCTTATGCTGTCATTTACCATGTTATTAGGCATTGACAAATACAGATAGTACTTGAAATTATTTTTTCATGTGCCTGTTTTCCTTCTTTTAAGATGAAACATTTAATTTTCTACAATATCATATAAATCATTTCTATCACTTTTTTCTTGTTTATTTTAGATTTTTCCTTTAGTGGCATTTTATTAATTTTTGACAGGGTTTTTATTGAAGTATATTTGATTTACAATATATTTGTTTCGGTGTACAATGTAGTGATTAAATACTTTTATAAATTATACTCCACTTTAAGTTATTTAAAAATATTGGCTACATTTCCTGTGCTGTGCAGTATATCCTTGTAGATTATTTATTTTATACATAGTAGTTTGTACCTCTTAGTCCCCTACCCCTGTCTTGCCCCTCCTTTCCTTCCTTCTCCCTACTGAAACCACTAGTTTGTTCTCTGTATCTGTGAATTTGTTTCTGTTTTGTTATATTCATTCATTTGTTGATTTTTTGGATCCCACATATAAGTGAACTCATACAGTATTTTTCATTCTCTGTCTGACTTATTTCACTAAACATAGCACCCTCCAGGTCCTTCCATTTTGTTGCAAAGGGCAAATTTTCACTCTTTTTTATGGCTGAGTAATATTCCACTGTATGTATATATGTATGTATGTATGTATATGCACCACGTTTTCATTACCCATTCATCTGTGATGGACACATAGGTTGCTTTCATATATTGGCTATTGTGAATAGTGCTGTTATGAACATAGGGGTGCATGTATCTTTTTGAATTAGTGTTTCCATTTTATCTGATATACACCCAGAAGTGAAATTTCTGGATCATATGGTTGTTCAATTTTTAGTTTTTTGAGGAACCTTCATAATGTTTTCCATAGCGGTTGCACCAATTTACATACCCATCAATAATGTACTAGTGTTTCCTTTTCTCCATATCCTTGCCAACATTTTTTATTTGTGGTCTTTTGATGATAGCCATTCCGACAGGTGCAAGGTGATATCTCAGTGTGGTTTTGATTATGCATTTCACTGATGATTAGGGATGTTGATCATCTTTTCATGTGCCTGTTGGTCATCTGTACATCTTCTTTGGGAAAATGTCTATTCAGATCTTGTGCCTTTTTTTGAATTGGTCTGTTTGTTTTGGTTTTTTGATACTGAGTCATATGAGCTGTTGACATATTTTGGATATTAATCCCTTATAGATCATATAATTTGCAAATATTTTCTCTCATTCAGTAGATTATCTTTATGCTTTGTTAATGCTTTCCTTTGCTGTGCAAAAGCTTTTAAGTTTAATTAGGTCCCATTTGTTTATTTTTGCTTTTGTTTCTTTGGCTGAGGAGACAAATCCAAAAAATATTGCTGGATTTATAGTCTATCTTTCTTCCAGGAATTTTATGGTTTCCAGTCTTAACATTTAGATCTTTAATTTATTTTGAGATTATTTTTGTATGTAGTATGCAAAAATGTTCTAATTTCACTTTTTTACATGTAACCATCCAGTTTTCTCAGCATCAGTTATTGAAGGGACTGTATATCCCCCATTGTATAGTCTTGCCTCCTTTGTTGTAGATTAATTAACAAAGTGTGTGGGGTTTTTTACTGGGCTCACTGTTCTATTCCACTGATCTGTATGTCTCCTTTTGTGCCAGTATGATACCATTTGTATTACTGTAGCTTTGTACTACAGTCTGAAATCAGGGAATGTGATACCTCCATCTTCATTCTTTTTCTCAAGAGTTCTCTGGCTATTCAGGGTCTTTCATGGATCCATATAAATTTCAGGATTATTTGTTGTAGTTCTGTGAAAAATGTCATGAGTATATTAATAGCGATTGTATTAAATCTGTAGATTGCTTAAGGTAGTATGGACATTTTAACATTTATTCTTCCAAATAATGAACAGGATATCTTTCCATTTCTTTGTATCATCTTTGATTTCCTTCATAAATATTTTATAGTTTTCACAGTAAGGGGTTTCACCTCCTTGGTTAATTTTATTTCTAGGTATTTTATTCTTTTGATGTTATTTTAAATGGGACTGTCTACTTGCATTCTCTTTCTGATAGTTCATTATTAGATTAATATACAGATTTCTGTATATTAATCTTGTATCCTGAGACCCGCTGAATTAATTTTTTAGTTCTAATAATTTTGGGTTCCGTGGAGATTTTATTTTTTCTTTCTTTTTTATTGAAGTATATTTAATTTACAATGTTGTGTTAGTTTCAAATGTATAGCAAAGTGATTTAGTTTTATATATATATATATATATATATATATATATTCTTTTTCAGATTCTTTTCCATTATATATTATCACAAGATACTGAGTATAGTTTCCTTTGCTATATAGTAGGTCCTTGTTGTTTACCTGTTTTATATATAGTAGTGTGTATATGTTAATCCCAAACTCCTAATTTATCTCCTCCTCCCACCTGCTATCCCCTTTGGTAACCATACGTTTGTTTTCTATGTCTGTGATTCTACTTCCGTTTTGTAAATAAGTTCATTTGTACCATTTTTTTTTTTAGATTCCACATATAAGTGATATCATATGATATTTGTATTTGACTGACTTGACTTAATATGATAATCTTTGAGTCCACCTTTGTTGCTGCAAATGACATTATTTCATTCTTTTTTATGGCTAAGTAATGTGTTATTGTATATATATATATACCACATCTTCTTTATCCATTCATCTGTCAATGGACATTTAGGTTGCTTCCATGTCTTGGCTATTGTGAATAGTGCTGCTATGAACATTGAGGTACAGGTATCTTTGAATTATGATTTTCTCTGGATGTATGCCCAGAAGTGGGATTGCTGGATCATATGGTAACTCTATTTTTAGTTTTTTAAGGAAACTCCATACTGTTCTCCATAGTGGCTGCACCAATTTACATTTAGTTTATTAGTTCTAATAATTAGTTCTAATTAGTTCTTGCTGAATTCATTTACTAGCTCTAATTATTTTGATGTGGAGACTTAAGGGTTCTCTATATAGAGTATCATGTTATCTGAAAACAGTGACAGTTTTATCTCTTCCCTTCCAATTTAGGTACATTTTATTTCTTTTTCTTTTCAGATTGCTGTGGCTAGGACTTCCAATACTGTGTCAAATAAAAGTGGCAAGAGTAGGAATCCTTGTCTTATTCCTGATTTTAGAGGAAAGGGTTTCAAGTTTGCACTATTGAGTATAATGTTAGCTATGGGTTTGTTATAAATGGCCTTTATATGTTGAGATATATTCCTTCTATATCCACTTTGATGATAGTTTTTATCATGAATGGATGTTGAATTTTTTCAAATGTTTTTTCTGTATCTATTGAGATGATCATGTGATTTTTATTCTTCCATTTGTTAATGTGGAATATCACATTGGTTGATTTGCACACTAGAATAAATTCCACTTCATCATGTTTTTTGATTGGAGCATTTAGTTCATTGACATTTAACCTGATTATTGATGGGTATGTACTTATTGACATTTTGTTACATGTTTACTAGTTGTTTTTGTAGTTCTCTGTTCTTTCCTTCTTTTTATTTCTTCCCTTGTGGTTTGATGATTTTATTTAGTGGTATGCTTAACTTCCTTTCTTTTTGGTTTTTGTGTATCCATTGTAGGTTTTTGATTTGCAGTTACCATAGGGTTCATATATGTTGACTATAACAATATAGGTCTATATACCTGCTTTTTACTGAAAGTCATTTAAGTTCAAATACATTCTAAACAATCTACACTTTTTTAATTAACTCTGCTCCCCCATATTTTTTTTTGATGTCATATTTACATCTTCATGTTTATTCCTTAACTGTTTATCATAGTTATTGTTGATTTTTCAATTTTTTATTTTAATATATGTAGTAGCTTGTTTAAGTGGTTGATTCACAGTCTTCAGTATATATTTGCCTTTACTAGTTGGATTTTTCCTTTCCTATAACTTCTTACTTCTTCTCGTAGCCTTTTCTTTTCCACTTAGATAAGACCTTTAACATTTCTTTTAGGGTCAGTTTAGCATTGATGAATAATATAGGGCTTTGCCTATCTGGAAAGTTCTTTATCTCTCCTTCAATTCTGAATGATAATCTTCTTGGGTAGCTTGTAGGGTTTTTTCTTTTCTTTTTTTTTTTTTTTTTCAGTACTTTAAATATATCATGCCACTCCCTTCTGGCCTACAAAGTTTCTACCAAAAAAAAAAAAAATCATCAGCTGATAGACTTACATGGGTTTCTTTGTATGTGACTCTTTGCTTTTCTCTTACTTCCTTTAGATCTCTTTCTTTAGTTTTTGCCACTTATGATATGTCTTGGTGTGTATCTTTTTGGGTTCATCTTACTTGGGACTCTCTGTGATTTCTATACCTGGATACCTGTTTCCTTCTTCATGTTTGGAAATTTTGCAGCCATGATTTAATCATTACATTTTGGACTCCTTTCTCCCTCTCTTCTCCTTCTAGGCCACCTGGTATCACAAAAATATGCCACATTTGAAAATGGGGATAGGAGACCAATGAAAAGTACATGGCAGCTGAGTCTGCCTTTCTTTTAGAACATTTTTAGGAATATTCCCATGCAAAGACTTCTGTTTCAAACTATCTTGTTGACAAGAAATGTGTCACATGGTTACACATGTCTACAAAGGAGGCTGGAAGTTGTAATTTTTATCTGGGCATGAAAAAATTGGGAATCTTTTAAGAAGGATTAAAGGGGAATATGAATCTACAGTGAACATCTAGCATTATGCAACACATATTTTGGCTCATTTAATTGTCAGATCAACTCTATAAAGTAGGTACTGTCATAATAAAAACTGAACTGATTTTTTGGAAAGTCACAGGAAGAACTCAAGTTTTACACAATCAAATTATACTAATAAGTGCCAGAGCCAAGACCCCAGTCAATGTGGTCTGATTCCTAAGAGCCAAACAATAAGCCATGTTGTAGAGATTATTTCCTAATTTAAAACTCCCAGAGAGATCACAGTTTGTTATTAAACCTTTATGAACAAAAATACAGTGTTGCTGCTTTGTATTTCCAAACAAACAAACCTCCCTTCTTTCCAATAGATCTCATTCCTACCTAGCATTTATTGTTTTAGCAATATTGTTTTATATTTCTACTTTTCAGTTGCCTCAAGCATCTATCTTATATTTCATTCTCTCATCTCATTTATATTTCCAATACTAACTCCTTTTATCCTTGGCTGGGCACTCTCTGGTAAGTTGTTGTTATTATTGTTCATGGAAAATATTTTGCTGAGCTTGTATTTATTTACTTAATTATTAGTGTGAGAAATGTATCTGTGATGAGGCTCTGTTAACTCACATAAATTAAAAAGAGATAAGATTGTTTTAGATTATATGGTCACTCATATGAATCTGTTTATAATTATTTTCTTAAAAAGGAAGATTTTATTTTTAGAATAAAACAGAAAAGTGTTTTTTTAAATTCACTAGACAATATTTATTGAACAGAGAATTCATTTCACTGTTTTAAAAAAAATTCTGTTTTGAATTAAGTGGCACAAATCTGAATCTATTTTTGTCTTTGAGGAGTTTATTATCAGTCTTTTATAAAATTCATAGGGACATGTAGCTGCCCTTTTGCAAGAATAACACTATATTATTATTTTTCTGATTCTAGAATTAGATATTTAGGGTAGTGAAATTATCTGTATAATATAATAATGGAGACATGTCATTATATACTTGTCTAACCCAGTAGAATTTAGAACACCAAGACTGAACACTAAAGTAAACTATAGATTTTGAGTGATTATTATGTTCAGTAGATTCCTCCATGGTAAGCAATGTACTATTATGGTGAATGATGTTGATAATAGAAGTTATGCATTTATGTGGGCAAGGGTATATGGAAAGTGTCTGTACCTTCCTCTCAAATTTGTAAACATAAAACTGCTCTAAAAATTATTTTTAGAAAAGGAAAAGAAGGTAGAAACACTTATTAAAAGAATATATTGCAAATTAGAAGAATAAAATGTCATGGTAGTAATCAAAAATCTGTTTCTCATGTGCTGGGCCTAAATCCCACCCACACACCCTCACTCAGGGCCCTACCTCCAAACTCCAGAACCCCACACTCCGGAGGTCCTCCTTTGGCAGTGCTGCCTCTCACCTTCCTCAAAGGTCCTAAGCAGAGGCCCCATCCCAAGCTTGAACATTGCCCCACTTAGGCCCAAAGCCCAAGGCCTTTTCTGGCTGCATGGGTCCTGAAACTAGGCCCTGCTCCACACTCAAACCCCCCATCCACCTAGGTCCCGCCCCTACCTAAGTTCCATGCCTTGCCTAAACTCCATCACCCCATAGTGAAGGCTTTTTTTTTCTTTTTTCCTCTTTTATATTGGGGTTCCGTTTTACCTTGTTGATTCATTGTTGTTGATTCATTTATATTTTTATTTTCTGCTAATCTTTTATTTTTCTAATTTTTTCTTTATACTTTGTTATTCTTCTGCTCCTTTTGGCTTGTCCCCCCCCCCCTTTTTTTCTTTTTTGTGTTGTGGTTTTATTTTACCATGTTGCAGTTGTTTCAATTGTATTTTTATTTTTCCTAATATATTTTTTATCTTTCTAGTTTTATTGTTTGTTATTGTATTGCTCTCTTCTTTCTTTCTTTTTTTTTTTGCCATGCCACATGGCTTGCAGGATCTAGGTTGGAGGTAGGACATAATTCCCAGGTTGGAGGTAGGGCACAACTCCTGTGATAACAACTCTAAGTCCAAGCCACTGGACTAACAGAGAACCTGAGACCCCAGGGAATATTAATCGGAGTGAGGCCTCCTGGAGGTCCTCATCTAAGCACCAAGACCCAGCTCTGTCCAACTACCTGCAAACTCCAGTGCTGGACATCTCAGGCCAAACAACCAGTAAGATAGGAATACAGCCCCACCTGTCAAAAAAAAAAAAAAAAAAAAGAAACACCAAAAATTATGTTACCAATGAAGGAGCAAGGTAAAAACTTACAAGACCAAATAAATGAAGATGAAACAAGCAAGCCACATGAAAAAGAAAACAGAGTAATTATAGTAAAATTGATCCAAAATCTCGCAAACAGAATGGAAAAATACAAAAAACATTTAACAACGAACTAGAAGAACTAAAGAGCAAACAAACAATGACAACACAATAACTGAAATTAAAAATTCTCTGGAAGGAATCAATAGCAGAATAACTGAGGCAGAAAATGGATAAGTGAGCTGGAAGATAAAATGGTAGAAATATCTGCCAGGAAACAGAATTAAAAAAATGAATGAAAAAAATTGAGGACAGTCTCAGAGACATCTGGGACAACATTAAATGCACCAACGTTAAAATTATAGGGGTCCCAGAAGAAGACAAGAAAAAGAAAGGGTCTGAGAAAATATTTGAGGAGATTATAGTTGAAAACTTCCCGAACATGGGAAAGGAAATAGTCAATCAAGACCAGGAAGTTCAGGGAGTCCTGTACAGGATAAACACAAAGAGAAACACACCAAGACACATATTAATCAAACTATCAAAAATTAAAGACAAAATATATTAAAAGCAGCAAGGGAAAAGCAACAAATAACATACAAGGGAATCCCCATAAGGTTAACAGCTGATCTTTCATCAGAAACTCTGCAAGCCAGAAGGGAGTGACAGGACATACTTAAAGTGATGAAAGGGAAGAAACTACAACCAAGATTATTCTACCCAGCAAGGATCTCATTCAGATTCAATGAAGAAATCAAAAGCTTTACAGACAAGCAAAAGCAATGAGAATTCAGCACCACCAAACCAGCTTTACAGCAAATGCTAAAGGAACTTCTCTAGGCAGGAAATACAAGAGAAGAAAAAGACCCACAAAAACAAATCCAAATCAATTAAGAAAATGATAATAGGAACATGTATATTGATAATTACCTTGAATGTAAATGGAGTACATGCTTCAACCAAAAGACACAGACTGGCTGAATGGATACAAAAACAAGACCCGTATATATGCTGTCTACAAGAAACCCACTTCAGACCTAGGGACACATACAGACTGAAAGTGAAAGGATGGAAAAAGATATTCCATGTAAATGAAAATCACAAGAAAGCTAGAATAGCAATACTCATATCAGATAAAATAGACTTTAAAATAAAGACTGTTACAAGAGATAAGGAAGGACACTACATAATGATCAAGGGATCAATCCAAGAAGAAAACATAACAATTATAAATATTTATGCACCCAACATGGGAGCACCTCAATACATAAGTCAAATGCTAACAGCCATAAATGGAGAAATTGACATTAACACAATAATAGTGAGGGACTTTAACATCCCACTTACACCAATAGACAGATCATCCAGACAGAAAATTAATAAGGAAACACAAGCTTTAAATGACACAATAGACCAAATAGACTTAATTGATATTTTTAGGACATTCCACCTGAAAGCAAAAGAATACACTTTCTTCTCAAGTGCACATGGAATGTTCTCCAGAATAGATCACATTTTGGGTCACAAATCAAACTTTGGAAAATTTAAGAAAATTGAAATCATATCAAGCATCTTTTCCGACTGCAATGCTATGAGATTAGAAATCAATTACAGGGGAAAAGAAAACAGTAGTAAACACAAATACATGGAGGCTAACCAATGCACTGCTAAATAACCAAGAGATCACTGAAGAAATCAAAGCGGAAATAAAAAAAATACCTAGAGACAAATGACAATGAAAACACGACAATCCAAAACCTATGGGATGCAGAAAAAGCAGTTCTAAGAGGGAAGTTCATAGCAATTCAAGCTCACCTCAAGAAACCAGAAAAATATCAAACAAACAATCTAACCTTACACGTAAAACAACTTGAAAAAGAAGACCAAGGAAAACCCAAAATTAGTAGAAGGAAAGAAATCATAAAGATCAGAGTAGAAATAAATGAAATAGAAACAAAGAAAACAATAGTAAAGATCAATAAAGCTAAAAGATGGTTCTTTGAGAAGATAAACAAAATTGTTAAACCTTTAGACAGACTCACCAAGAAAAAAAGGGAGACGACTCAAATCAATAAAATTAGAAATGAAAAAGGAGATATTACAAATGACACCGCAGAAATACAAAAGATCATAAAAGACTACTACAAGCAACTATATGCCAATAAAACAGACAATCTGAAAGAAATGGACAAATTCTTCGAAAAGTACAACCTTCCAAGATTGAACCAGGAAGAATTAGAAAATATAAACAGATCGATCACAGGTAATGAAATTGAAACTGTAATTAAAAATCTTCCAACAAACAAAAGTTCAGAACCAGATGTCTTCACAGGTGAATTCTATCAAACATTTAGAGAAGAGCTAACAGCTATCCTTCTCAAACTCTTCTGAAAATTGCAGAGGCGGGAACACTCCCAAACTCGTTCTACAAGGACACCATCATTCTGAAAGCAAAACCAGCAAAGATATCACAAAAAAAAGAGAAAATTATAGACCAAGGTCACTGATGAACATAGACGTAAAAATCGTCAACAAAATACTAGCAAACAGAATCCAACAACACATTAAAAGGATCATATACCATGATCAAGTAGGATTTATCTCAGGGATGGAAGGATTCTTCAATATAATCAAAACAATCAATGTGATACACCATGTTAACAAACTAAAGAATAAAAACCATATGATCATCTCAATAGATGCAGAAAAAATCTTTTGACAAAATTCAACACCATTTTATGATAAAAACTCTCCAGAAAGTGGGCATAGAGGGAAACTACCTCAACATAATAAAAGCCATATACAAGAAAACCCACAGCAAACATCATTTTCAGTGGTGAAAAACTGAAAGCATTTCCTCTAAGATCAGGAATAAGACAAGGATGTCCACTCTCCCCACTGTTATTCAGCATAGTATTGGAAGTCCTAGCCACAGAAATCAGAGAAGAAAAAGAAATAAAAGGAATCCAAATTGGAAATGAAGAAGTAAAACTATCACTGTTTGCAGATGACATGATACTATACATAGAAAATCCTAAAGATGCCACCAGAAAACTACTAGAGCTAATCAATGAATTTGGTAAGTTTTCAGGATACAAAATTAATACACAGAAATCTCCTGCATTCCTATGCACTAACAACAAAAGATCAGAACGATAAATTAAGGAAATGATCCCATTTACCATCGCAACAAAAAGAATAAAATACCAGGAATAAACCTTCCTAAGGAGGCAAAAAGCCTGTACTCAAAAAACTATAAAACACTGATGAAAGAAATCAAAGATAACATAAAAAAATGGAGACATATACCATGCTCCCTGATTGGAAGAATCAATATTGTGAAAATGACTATACTACCCAGAGCACTCTACAGGTTCAATGCAATGCCTATCAAATTACCAATGGCATTTTTCACAGAACTAGAACAAGAAATTTTACAATTTGTATGGAAACACAAAAGACCCTGAATAGCCAAAGCAAAGTTGAGAAAGAAAAACGGAGCTGGAGGAATCAGGTTCCCTGACTTCACACTATACTACAAAGCTACAGTAAGCAAGACAGTATGGTACTGGCACAAAAACAGAAATATAGATCAGTGGAACAAGATAGAAAGCTCAGAGATAAATCCATGCACATATGGTCACCTTATCTTTGACAAAGCAGGCAACAATATAAAATGGAGAAAAGACAGCCTCTTCAATAAGTGGTGCTGGGAACAATGGACAGCTACATGTAAAAGAATGAAATTAGAACACTTCCTAACACCATACACAAAAATAAAGTCAAAATGGATTAAGACCTAAATGTAAGGCCAAACACTATAAAACTCTTAGAGGAAAACGTAGACAGAACACTCTATGACATAAATCACAGCAAGATTCTTTTCGACCCACCTCTTAGAGTAATGGAAATAAAAATAAACAATTGGGACCTAATGAAACTTATAAGCTTTTGCACAGCAAAGGTAACCATAACAAGACAAAAAGACAACCCTCAGGGTGGGAGAAAATATTTGCAAATGAAGCAACTGACAAAGGATTAATCTCCAAAATATACAAACAGCTCATGCAGTTCAATATCACAAAAACAAACAACCCAGTCCAAAAATGGGCAGAAGACCTAAATAGAAATTTCTCCAAAGAAGATATATAGGTGGCCAAGAAATGCATGAAAAGAAACTCAACATCACTAATCATTAGAGAAATACAAATCAAAACCACAGCGAGGTATCACCTCACACAGGTTAGAATGCCCATCATCAAAATATCTACCAACAGTAAATGCTGGAGAGGGTGTTGAGGAAAGGGAACCCTCCTGCACTGTTGGTGGGAATATAAATTGATACAACCACTAAGGAGAACAGTATGGAGTTTCCTCAAAAAACTAAAAATAGTTCTACCATATGACCCAGCAATCCCACTACTGGGCATATACCCAGAGAAAACTATAATTCAAAAGGTACATGTACCACAGTGTTCATTGCAGCACTATTTTCAGCAGCTCAGACATGGCAACCTTAATGTCCATGAACAGATGAATGTATAAAGAAGATGTGGCACATATGTACAATGGAATATTACTCAACCATAAAAAGGAATGAAATTGAGTTATCTTTAGTGAGTTGGTTGGACCTAGAATCTGTCATCCAGAGTGAAGTATGACAGAATGAAGTTAAGTCAGAAAGAAAAACAAATACCATATGCTAACGCATATATATGGAATTTTAAAAAGTGGTACTGATGAACGTAGTGGCAGAGCCGGAATAATGAAGCAGATGTAGAGAACAGACTTGAGGGCATGGGTCGGGGAAGAGGAACCTGGGATGAAATGAGAGAGTAGCCTTGACTTATATACACTACCAAATATAAAATGGTTGGCAAGTGGGAAGCTGCTGCATAGCACAGGGAGATCAGGTTAGTGCTTTGTGACCATCAAGAGGGATGGGTTAGGGAAGCTCAAGAGGGAAGCAATATGGGGATATATATATATACGCACAGCTGATTCACTTTGTGTACAGCAGAAACTAACAGAGCATTGTAAAACATTTATACTCTAAGAAAGATGTGAAAAAAAAATAAGTCTATTTCTCTTCATAATTATTAAAAAACAGAGAAAGCCAACTAGAGAAGGTGATATTTGAGAAAAGACCTAAGGAAGTGAAGGAGTGAACATGAAGATATCTAGGGGATGAAATCCCAGGCTGAGAAAACAAAACAAAGTCTTTCAATCAAGAATCTCCTTGAAATGTGACATTAAAGCATAATGATCAGAGTAGCTGAGGTGTGCTGAATTCAATTGTGGCCACTGGGATAGTCCGCTGGTTATAACTCTAATTCTAAAAAACTATTCATTTCCAAACTAGTATTTAATAATTTGCCCTAATTCATGGTTATGAATGGGTTCTTTTTTCATTAATTGTTATGAGAACAACACAATAGTGTCTTAGGAGCAATCAGTATTATTATCAGTGTATAATAATATTCAATGAAACAATAAGCAGCTATTATTGAGACTCTCCAGAGGTAGGGCTAAGAAATTTATTGGGGATCATTATCATACAAGTGAAGTCAAAGAGTAAGGAGAGAAGAAGGCCAAAGATGGAACCTAGGAAAGCACTAACCTTTAGAGGGTTGAGGAAATAGAAATAAAGCAGTGAAATGCTATTAGAAGGAGCTGCCAGAGATATGGAGACAAATCAGAAGAGAGTGACACTTTGTCATTTGAGGGTTGACCAACACTCATCATTCAATGGGGAAAGTGAGTAGTAAATTCTAAAAAAAAAAAGTGTAGTGCTTCCCTGGTGGCGCAGTGGTTGAGAGTCCGCCTGCCGATGCAGGGGACACGGGGTCGTGCCCCGGTCCGGGAAGATCCCACATGCCGCGGAGCGGCTGGGCCCGTGAGCCATGGCCGCTTAGCCTGTGCGTCCGGAGCCTGTGCTCTGCACGGGAGAGGCCACAGCAGTGAGAGGCCTGCATACAGAAAAAAGTGTAGAATTGAAAGTCCAACTACAAGGTTTTGAGGTAAAGTTTTGGAAATAAGAAAAGATACAAAACTAATTTTATTTTCAAAAATATGGATATCATTAGGATCAATAAGCTTTTATAGAATTATTCTATTAGAGTCTCTCTTACTAATTCACTTTTCAAATTATAATCCATAAGCTAAGCAGTTTCTCACCTACTTATTTGTAGAATGGACCTTAAAGGCACTTAGAATGAAGAATATATATGATACCTATATAGAGAGAGACTAAATATGGTTATATAAGTCCTCTATGATGGATAAATATGTTAGTCTTCTTTTCCTATAGAAAAACATTAAGCAGGTAGTTCTAATTTTCTTTGTATCTTCTAGATATGTTTCTATGACAGAAACATTAAGAAAACTACATTACTTCATGGGTAAGACAGCACCTGGAATGATTATAAATTTTAAAAGGATTGTAACTTTTGAGCTGAGATTCTAAAACCAAATTTCAGATAATGAGAAAAAGATAAAAGCTTCTCAAGAAGACAAGCCTATCAATCAAAAATACCCTTAGCTCAAAATATCTTATAAAATTAATAATATTCAGAGTATTCATGCAAGGTGTTAACTGGGTCACTTCACTCCAGCTAGGTTCAAAAAAGAGCCCCTTAGCTTCTAGCAAGGTGATAATTATACTCATTCTTATAAAATGAAATGACTATACGTGGGTTGAAAATTCTTTGCACTTGGCTAGACAAATGCCGAATGGAAATCAGTGAAGTATAATGAGAGAGAATAGAATTAGGACAATGAAATTTATAACTATACATAATTAGCATTATAACAACCTCTTATTTGTGAATAATTAGTAGTTTTGTGGTAGGTTGATAATTGTTAGTTTTAATCATAGAGTGGCTTTAGCTTTATTCTCCATTAACAAGAATTTTGATTGCTGTGTTAATTGTCTTTTCTTGTGAAAGTATTCATTTGATTTTTTCTGACCATTTAATTTAAATCTTTTTATGAAATAAAATGTCTTTCTAAAGTTTTCAGTTATTTTCTGAATATGGGATTTTCAGTGATTTGTACTATATTTTTTAGCAAATGGCTTTTATAATTCATTCTTGGGTCTTTTATTTTGCTAATTCTAGTCATCAACTTTTTCTTTGGTGCCTTACTATCATATTTTAATAGCCATTTTTTCCCCTTCATTTTACACTACACTTCCTGTTTTGCCATTGGACACAAGCAAAAATGCAGGAAACACTGTTTTCAGCAGCAACAACTTGTACATTTGTCCCCTACAGATATTGCAGTGAATGGGGCTTTCCCAGACCGTTGTGAGAGGGGTCAGGTAGTGACAGTGTTCTAGAGATGGAACTTTTGGAGGATCTCCACTCTTCCTCCTGTGCTTGCAAGGCTGCTGATCTTAACAGCTGCGATGATAATGAGACTGCTGGCTTTCAAGGCTGTGGCAGACCTGAGAAGAGGATGGAAGTATGCTGCAAACCCGGATGTGTTTTCCACATTTCAGCAGAGATTCTTGGATAAACACTCCTCAGATGGTTGAAGATGTAGTGGAAGTAGCAAGAGAACTGGAATTAGAAGTGGTGCCTGAAATGTGACTGAACTGCTGCAATCTGACGATAAAACTTTAATGGATAAGGGGTTACTTATGGATGAGCAGAGCAAGTGGTTTCTTCAGATGGAATCAACTCCTTGTGAAGATTCTGTGAGAATTGTTGAAATGACAATAAAAGATTTAGAATATTACATAAACTTAGTTGATAAAGCAGTGGCAGAATTTGAGAAGCTTGACTCCAATTTTGAAAGAAGTTCTAGTGTGGTTGAGAATGCTGTCAAACAGCATTGCATGCTACAGAGAAATCATCCATGAAAGGAAGAGTCAATTGATGTGGCAAATTCCACTGTTGTCTTATTTTAAGAAATTGCCACAGACACACCATCCTTCAGTAACCGTCATGCTGATCAACCAGTAGCCATCGACATCAAGGCAAGAGCTTCTGTCAGCAAAAAGATTATAATCAGCTGAAGCCTCCAATGATGGTTAGCTTCTTGTTAGCAATAAAGTATTTTTAATTAAGGTGTGTACATTTTTTTAGACATACTGTTATTGTGCACTTAATCAATATTATAGTGTAAACATAACTCGTATACAGTGGGAAATCAAAAAAAGTTGTGTTACTTTATTTTGATACTAGCTTTATTGTGGTGGTCAGGAGCTAAACTGGCAGTATCTCTGAAATATGCCTATATGCCCAATAATTTGCCATTACTTTCTCTCTCCTGAGATTGAAAAAAGAGGGTTTAGAAAATGTCAAAAATCTTATTATAAAATTTATTTGCTTCATCATTTTCTTTTAAATAATAATGATCTTATCCTCAGCTTTAAAAGGCATGATATTTTAGCTATTCTATCTATAGAACATACCCCTGAGAAATATGTACTCTTGAGAGTTACCACTCTAGCATCCATTTGAATTCATATCCAACATTAAT
Organism: Phocoena phocoena; assembly: GCF_963924675.1. NCBI lineage: Eukaryota > Metazoa > Chordata > Mammalia > Artiodactyla > Phocoenidae > Phocoena > Phocoena phocoena. The sequence continues at coordinate 115,174,399 of NC_089223.1, forward strand.
ATGGCACTGTCAATTTGGTGAGGAAAGGTTTTTATTTCATCCATCATCCAAACACTGAATATCAACTCAAGAACTTGGATGTTACTCTAAATCTTCCAAACAGAAAAGTATTTAATCCGGGGAGTTGGTTATCAAAAGTAGTCGAAGGACTGGAAGAGCAAAAGACTGAAGAGTACGTTAACCCCAAATCCAGAACTCAGATAGCAGATGCCACCTTGAAGGATCCCTTTGGTCAGCACTACAAGAGTCACTGCCTCAAGCATATGTCTTCTACCTCATCTTATTTCCTCTAATCTCATATGATTGCCTCCCCTTTTCAGACCTCAAGGGAGCGTACACTGGCAAAGAAGTCTGGCAAATATATTTGATGGGAAAGGGAGAAGCAGAATCCCTAGCATATGTAACGATGACACAAGGCCCTATGATTTTTATGCTATATATGTATTTGCCTCAAAAAACCAAAGCAAGAACAAAAAACTATATATATTTTATTTATATGGGATAAAAGTATGCAAGATGCCCTCAAAAAATAAATGGATTAAAAGAAAAATGATGCAACAATTTCAGTTGTCTGAATAAACTGGGCTGTTATGTGATAAAAATTTCTTATCACTAGAAGTGTTCAAGCAGGGTATGGTCATAGATCCAAACCTAGAAATATCCCTTCCCCTGGTATTTAAGCCCTATGATTCCAAAAAGTCGCATGTTTCCAAAACTCCTCAAGATTCATATAATTTCTCTTTGCACAACCACTCTGACTATCCTTCCAGTCTTGCCTTCAGTAAACCACAACTAATACTATTGGACCAGATATCTTCAGGTCTCAAAAAACAAATATATAATATTCAAAGTGAAACTGTGGTCTTCCCTATTCCATGTTCCAGAGCTAGCTGGTTTTGTTACTGGTTTTTCTATCCTAAAAATTAGCACCACAACATACTCAATTATTCAAGAGAGAACTCTATAAATTAAGCTTATATATTCCCTTCCCATACTCCTATATCCACTGCATCAGTGAGTCTTGTTGATTGTAACAGCAAACTATATATTGAATTCTTCCTTTCTCTTCATTTCTATGGCCACTAACCTAGTAAAAGCCTCATAATTTCTCATGTAGACTATGGAAACAGTGTTCCAAATAACTTAATTGCTATTTTTATGTATCCTCTCAATAATTTTTGAGAAACATTTAATATATTATTGTCTCTCACACGTATAAAAGTATTCCATTTTATATCAGTGAGCTATTGATATGTAACAAAGCACCACATAATTTAACAGCTTAAAAGAACAAGAATTGTTTATTTCTTACGTTTGCTCACCCATGCTCAGCTCAGAAGTCTCACTTATGCATTTATGCTCAGCATTGGTCTGGCTAAATGGCTTTGTGGATCTTGATTGAGCTCTGTCAACCAGGATGCTCAGAGCCTCAGCTGGAACAACTGAGCTGTCTTGGCTGTGATTCCTGTGATTCCTTATTATCCAGACAACTAGCTAAGGCATATTACCATGACAAAAGTAGAAGAGCAAAAGAGTGTCAAAATACACAAGGCTCTTGAGGCCCAGGCTTATAATTTGCCCAAGGTCATTCCAGACTCAAACCATGGGAAATTACTGTACCTTTTGATAGGAGGAGTGGCAAAGTCCTAACAAAAAAAGGCACAGTTATTTAAAGAGTAAATAATTAGGCACTTCTTTTGCAGCTTGCCAGACATGGGTTCCCAAATCACTCACGATCAAATCCAAACACCTTAATGACCTACCAGCCCCTCTATTATCTGGTTTCTGTCTATCTCTTCAACTTTATCTCATGTAACACCCCCAACACACATTATGATCCATCCAATCTACTCTTATTTCATTTTCTCAGAGGGTCAACATCTTCCAACTCAGGAACTATATACATATTGTGCGTGCTCCTTGGAGTGTTCTTTTTCTGTTTCACATGACTGGAAATATATTTGCTTTAGGATTCATCATGATTATCGTAATTTCTCTAAAAGTTTGTTCTGTCCGATTATGAAAACAAATGTCAAACACATGTACACAAAATTATTTTTATTCCAAGACATTTTTGTTACTTACATCATTTATTAAAATATATAATTTTAAAATTAAACTCAGCGTCTTTTTTCTCTACTAAAAATCACAGTGAAGACATTGATGATTTCTTCTTCTCTTTCCTTCTCATTTTTCTTTATTTTCTCTTTCTGTTTCTTGCTTACCTCTTCTTCATCCATCTTTTTCTAATTGTATTCTCATATCCAAAGAAAAGCATCTTTTACATTGATAATATTGAATAAACACTGATTAAGTGAACAAATAAATGATAGAGCCATCAGTAGTAAATTAGGTGTCTACATTCAACACAAATTTATATTCAGATGTTATAATTTTTAAATAAAATGCTTAGAAGACTTATTCCAGTTTTTGCATGTTTTCAATTATGATTAAGGATAATTATTTCAATGTAACTGTTAATTTTTTTTCTTTTTATGAGGAATTTCTTCATATATTTAAGAAGCTGTTAATGTTGAAGTTTCAACATTTGAAGGTAAGGTTTCTTTTTGTTCTGGCAGTTTTACCATTTTTCCCTTCACATTGGTTTTCACCACACATATTTTAGTATGCCTCAGTGTAATTTTCTTTGTATATCTTCTCTTTGGGATCTACAGAACTTCCTGAAAATCTTCATTCATATTTTTCTTCAATTTTGAAAATAGACTTTATCTGTATTAATATTCTCAACACTTTTCTTATCTGGGGACTACAATTACACATTTTATTCACCATTGTTGCTGAATCCTCTTTGTAGTTCAAGCTATTTGGGATATTCCATCATTTTTATCCCTTTCTGTTCTGCAAATTTTGTATTTGTATTGATGTAATATTCCAGTTCACTAATCCTGTATTTTTCACTGTCAATCTGCTCTTAAAATCATAAAACAAATCCTTAAATTTATATATTTGATTTTTTTATTTCTAGAAGGAATATTTGTTTCATGTTTAGATATTCTTATTTTCAGTAAAACTCTTTATATTTTAAAATATTTCTTCATATTTTTCTGTATTTACTTGAATAGTATAATGGTATTCTTTCAGTGTCCTTGACAGCCAAACTGATATCTGGATCACCTATGAAGTGGTTTTTATTTTCTGTGCTTTCTCTGGTTTTGCTTTTTTGTGCTTTTGCTCATATTCTTAACATGTATAGTGATTTTTTTCAAATGCCAAGGATTATATATGAAAAAGTTGCACAAGTTCAGGATAATCTCTTTCCCTGGCAGAGTTAACCCTTCCCTTCTTTGGTTAAGTAGAGTATGGCTGGTTACTTTCCCAGCCAGAGATTGTGGTGATTTGAGACTAATTTGCAGTTCTAGGGGAGCCCAGTATAACTAAGACTTAGCACCTGACTTCGAGACTTTTTAACTAAAAGTGTAATTTCTTCTCGAAGAAACTGCTCCCTAGGAGGCTCTTAACTATATTCCGAGTGAAAATGATGAAAAACTTCATTCGGTTTTTCAGAGATTTTTACATTTAGGCTTTTAGTTTAATACTGCACGATGTTCTATTATTCAGCAAATGTCCTGAGGAGAAAAACTAATATGTTCTTGAGAACCCCTGGTCTCCACCATTAGCTGTTCTGGCTTCCCACATGCATCATCTGCTGGACTTTACTCCCAGCTTTGCTTAGAACTTTCAGCCCCTTGCCAGTGCCCAGGAAGGCCAAAACTCCAGGGAAAAATCAGTGGCAGAATCTTTCCTTACTGTAATCTTGTCTGCTATAATTTTCATTGCCTCATCAATGTTCAACTTCTCTGCTGGCAGCTGTACTTCCTGTTGGTACCTACATTTACATTTACATTAACACCTAAAAATTATAAGAAATTAGCTTTACTAATTTTGTTATAAGGAAGCATACTGGCTCTTCCACTAAATCATAGTCAGACAATGTGCCATATATCTTGAAGAAAGACTGAACAATGCTGGCCACAGGGTGGCACTGAGGGAATTTAAAAAGGTATTTCTTCAAATGAAATGCATGAATTAGAATATTACTGTGTTTTCATTAATAACAAACAAAATATCATATGATGTCTAAATTACGCAAATCACATTGTTCATAAAAACTAATGAAAGTTAACATTTTATAACTTAAATTTTAACTAAAATAGTTTTGGAATTCAAAGTCATGGATATGTAATAACACAAAATAGGCAAATCTATTTCATTGGAACAACACATTTTATAGTATTTTTATTGCTTAGTGGCTCAAATATAGTTTCTATTAAAGTGTTCACAAATTGTATTTAATTTGTGACATTTTAACACTAAAAGAATTGTAGTATTACTTTTAAGAAACTACTTAGTCCACTGGCAACTGGCATAGACAAAGATTAAATATAATCTGTGAGCTACATGTTATTCAGAAAGGTATCTTGTTGAGTATTCCTTCAACTACGTCGGTATTCTGCATTAGGAATCATGTTAAATTTTCCGTGGTTGTAATATTAACATTTTTCATATTTGTAAATAATGAGGGAAAGAAACCACACAAAAGGGTAGATACTATATAATTATTTATAAATAATATCCATAAACAGGAAAACTAATTTATGTTGTTTAAGTCAGGATACTGGTTTCTATTATGGGGATTGTGACTTGGAGGGAACATCAAAGGGCTTCTTGATCCTGGGGCTATAAGTGATGTGTCCACTTTGTGAAACTCCATCAAGCAAAATGTTTGTGATTTGTGTGCTATTTTCTATATTTGTTAAACTTTAATAGACTTTTCCTAAAAGGTAGCAAGGGAAAAATTTTGATGTCGAAAGATTATTTTGTTAAAAACAATTTTTCCTTGGAAATAGAACCTGAAATAGAAACAGAATATGAAATAAAAATTACTTAAAATATATTCTAGGAAGGAAATATTTAGAAACTCAATAAACAAATGAAGGGACTCCATAGTTCATGAATAATAACACCAATGCCATGTTTGAAGTGTTGATGGCTTATTAATTTCTCTAAAAGATAGTGACTTTGGTACGATTAGGATTTATTATGTTAGTCAAATTAAAAACGCCTGTGATAAATACAGAATTTTAAGTGCCAGTACCTGCATGACTTGCCTTATTAAATGGTGTGTCACTGAAGATGATTTAAATGAGAAGATGATGAAGCAAATCTCTTGGAATGTGTTTATCAGAATTAATTCTGAAGAGTTGGGATGTTAATTAAAGCTAAGAATATAGTTTTCCACTTTAATAAACATATTTTAAACTATACAATTTAAAACACTGCATTTAAATGCATAAAACAATCAGCAACTAAACCTATGATATTTAATATTTTCTTTTGCACTAGAGCGTAGTTTATAAGGCATTTTCCCTAAATGTCTTCAATAAATCAATAAAATAATATTTCTTTCTGAATTAAGTGGCTGTTACAATTTGTTAATAATAATTATAATTTGTTATAATAAGTTACAGTGTGAAAACATTGGGACATGAGGATTATATTCTAAAGATAAAATCACACACTTTTGTATATGTGGGGTAAAATAGCAAACACTCTGAATTCTGCCTCTTATTGGTAATTACTTTAACTTCTTGTGTCTCAATCTTCTGATTTCTAAAAGAGAGATAAAAGTTTACCCCAGACTATAGGGTTCTTTTGAGAATGTAATGAAATGTTACTTATTATTTTTATCATTGTTTTGCACCATAACGTACATTCACAATCAAAAGACATGAGAGAAAATAAATTGACAAGGCACACAAAAGTTAATATAATTTATATAATCAATCACAAAAGAAATTATTACATTAAATATGAACTGGGGAAAGAGATGTTTAGCAACAAAGATAGAAATTATAAAAGAGGACATAAAAACATATGATAAAACTTAAGAAACCAAGGCACTACAATAGCATTTTGAATATATGCAGCCTGTATTCTGGAAATCTATACCAACAATCTAAATAAGAAAAATTGTATGATGGAACTTAAAAGTCCAAACCTATCATATGGTCAATTGTTGAAACATTGAGTTTACTTTTTTTTATAAAAAATTGAAATGAATATTAGTATTATGAAGACAAGAATGCACAGTTGATTGTTATTGTATATCCATTTTTGACAAGCTTTGTGTAATCTCAGATTTATCCAAAGAACTTATTATATTGTATTATTTTTTCATAGTGTTAAAAAGGTTCAAATTCTGTCAGATTCTGTTGAGGCTTTAATCATTACTCCATAAGATGCTATGCCAAGAAATAATAGCACATATTAATTATTTCTTTCCAATATTAAATACATATTTATTTAATTCAAGTCTTATGGCTGGAACCTTTGCTGCAATATACAAACTTTCTAGAATATATTGAAATTGATTTAGACAACTCTCAACTAGCATATAGATTGTTTTGTTTTACAACCTTTCTCTCTTTCTCTTGCTCAACACTAAGCTTTAATAGATGAGTCTGACAACTTTTTATTCCATCTAAATAGTAAAAACGTGTTATGGAATCAAACAACTTTCCTCCAGAGCAGCTCTTCTGCTTTTCATTTTTCACCATGGTGTCTGCACTATGAAGCAGGCATTTAGCTGTGAAGGAGCTCTCCCTCTCTCCAGACTCCATTTTACAAGTACTTTATTGTCCAAGACAGTCACTTATCTGTGAAATAGGCTTTTATCTGTTCTGTAGTTTTCAGTTGTGTTGTCCCTTAAACAAAGAAGAATTGCCAATAGTCCATAGAGAGCTTAGATGCAATTAGCTCTTTAGTAGAAAGTAGATATTTTTTTCCTGGTTAATATTTCATAATTTAAGATTAACTCTTAAAGTTCTTAGTTATTCTTAAGTATAGGTTCTCTGTTATGTTTTACTTTTACCTAAATTATAAGTTTACTTTTCTCAAGCTCTAACCTAGTTTTTTGGAAAGTCACATTGGAATTGTAAAAAGAAAAAAGATCCTTCTAAATTTTCTTTGAAGAATATAAAAGAGAGAGCACAGATCCTACAAGTCAAAAATTTTTACTCAGATCATTAATCAAAGTAAGCACTCATATAAACAGTCACTTTATTGAAAGCAGATGCAATTCTTATCTTCTCAAAAAAGAAAATCTCAAAGAAACTGAGAAAAAAATAACACAAAAATGTGTTCTCTTTCTTGAATTTAAATAATAGTTCCCAAAGGCACACATTTTTGATGTTTTATATATGATTGATACTTTATCATTAAGAGCAATAACATCATCTTTTGAATAATGTTGGTATAAAATTATTTTTCTTACTGCCTGTTTGTTGTATCTACCTGTGATTGATTTATAATTCAATTAAACCAGATATTCTTGTATCTCTAATAAAGCACCTTATAACATGCACACCTTTAGAGTGAATGTCATAATATGTCACCCCTAAATTTAATATAATATGGAAATACTATTTGTCTATGTTAGATAAAAGATTATTTTTCACGATCTCAAATTTTTTAACAACACAATGTTAGTATTAGCATCCATGCAGTGAATCATTGGGACTTATCTTGAATCATTTATATGAAATATGCACATAAGGCACTCATCTCATAATTTGCCAATAAATTAGTTGTTTTCCAGGATATGACAAAAGCATGACTGAGATAATTACTATTTGGAAGAGATAATCTAAAATGCTTGATAATTATACATTCTTTCAGATCAGTGGTTCTCAAGTGCTAGTATGCATAAAAATCATCTGTTAATGTTCAAATCTCCTTTCCTGTGATTTAATGAATGTTGATTAGAAGGGTTTATACTCCTTTTCTGTTCTTTTTCCTGTGGCCCATATTCCTCCACTAGTCTTCATCCTCAAGCTTCTTTTTTCATCCAGCTACTTTAATTCAGTAGTCTGAGAGACCCATTGACCCATGTTTTATTAATGGTTGTGGTTGCTGTTTCTTAGATACAGATCAGAGTTTTCCCTTCTTTTATTCACTTGATGTGCCAAGGTCAGAAGAATTCTTTTATTTCTTGCTTGCTTCCAATTACAAGGCCCATACAATTGTCAATAAAGTAGGTCTAGCTATTCATGGCTGGGGATAGAGTAGGTTTTATGAAGTGTCTCTTATTTTTGAATGTATCTATCATCAGGACAGAAAGAAAGGTATTCCTCTATGATGGTCTGTCCCAGAAGTAATGTTTGAGCCTGTTTTCTAAGTTCTAAAGAGATTTATAAAAATGGAAAGGTAAAATCAGTGATATCAATAGTGGATAGAGTGTTAAATAGAAAGATCTCAATGAAGAGTTGAAGGCCCAGGTGACCTTCTGAACCTTGTCCAGAATCTTCAGTACAACCAGTTTTGAGGCTAAGTGATAGTTAGTGGAAGTCTTAGCAGCAATAGCAGCTTGGTGACAGGTGTACTGTAAACAGATATTACAAAAGCCTTTGAAAAACAGAGAAATTGAAAAATGGCAATTTGGCAGATGTTTGTTACTAAAACTGGAAATCACTTTTAACTATGGGATTCTTAAAGGACAAGACAGAAGTTTAAGCTATTCATTTATAAATATTGTTGCTTCAATAAGAATCATCAAACATGTTCATCTGGGTATAAAAACTTACTGCTAGAATCAAAAGTTATAAGGTATTCTATGGATTTTCACACACATACACAAATTCACACAGAAATAAGTAATATTAACAGAGTGTAATTTGATGCCAATTTGCCTGTAGAGAAATGTTCTTCAAGTTGATCTTTTCAACAATCTTAACTGGTTCTATTTAGAGTATTGAGTTGAGTGTCCAAAAATTTGCCATGTACTAACTTGGTAAAATATGCTTAAAATCATAGATTCTTGTTTATGCTGTGAACAAGGAAGCAAATATGTAGAACTTTTTTCAATATTTTAATGTATTTACTTTGGATTCAAAGGGTTTGAAGCAATTGGCATCTTCCAAAACTGTGCCTAATAACTCATGAGCAAAATTTACTTTTCCATCTCATTGACTCTGAATTCCCCTACTTAGAGATTTTTTTTTTTTTAATTTATTTATTTATTTTTGGCTGCATTGGGTCTTCGCTGCTGCACGTGGGCTTCTCATTGTGGTGGCTTCTCTTGTTGTGGAGCACAGGCTCTAGGCACGTGGGCTTCAGTAGTCGTGGTGTGTGGGCTCAGTAGTTGTGGCTCACAGGCCTAGCTGCCCCGCGGCATGTGGGATCCTCCCGGACCAGGGCTCGAACCCATGTCCCCTGCATCGGCAGGCGGACTCCCAACCACTGCGCCACCAGGGAAGCCCTACTTAGAGATTTTTATATCCAATTATAATTGCCTCCGTTAAGGAACAAAACAAAGTTTGTATTTGTTTAGGAACCAAAAGTGCTCTCTGGCCATTTGGGGTATTCATAGTGACCAAAACAATGTATTTTAGCATTGGTTAGTGTGTTCACCTTGACCTTTATAAAGAAATGGAAGAAACATGGATTGAATCAAGGTGATTCTTGGAGAACCTTCAGTATTGCCATTGTTCATCATTAAAAGTAATAAAAGCTAATGAAAACCTATACGGCAAGGAGCTCCAAGTAATCAGGACCTTCAGGAATAATCTACTCATGTCATCAAGTAAAGAACTCTGACCAGTGAAACACCAACAGAATGTAAAAGGAACATGAATTGTTATAGATGAGGAAAGCCATATTCACCAAATACAGCGTTGGGACAAAATTTCTTTTCATATTCTTTTATTTGCTGTTTCATTTTAAATAAGGCATTTCTCCTCCTTTTCCTGCTATTTCAAAAGGGGAACATGAAAATGCTAAAGAAGAAATGGCTATCATCAAATATTTTGATCCTGGAACTGATGAAGTATCTAGTGATTTTTGGTTCACTGCCTTGTGAGAATGAGTTGGTGTTATTGATTATATAGTGGATAGATTCATTGTACTGAGTGTTTTCAGGAGTTAAGGTAAATTTATGTATGGTAGGAACATATATTTTAGACAGAAAACATGATGGCTTGTACTGAACATTTATAATCTTGGGGGGGGGTTGTAGCATCTGAACCCCTTTTCTTCGTTTGGAGAATTGACCCTTCTGTGGATCTCAGTGGGAAGCACATGTAGCCTCCTGTTAACAAACCTGAAACTGCAGATATTCACTTTCCAAGTTTCCTTACAAAAGGGCAATGCTACATAACTTAGACTCCACTAATTTGATTTTGTTAAAAATAAACAGGAAACATGGAGTAATGTCCCTGGAGCAGAAATGATTAAGGCATGTTCAGACCCCTCGTAAAGCAAAGCAGCCGTGACAACTCATGTACTGCTTGGCAAATGCAATAGAGGTTTCCTCACTGGATCAGTAATTTCAGTGGCTCTGTATGAGACATTTCTCTCAATGCCATGCCAATGCTTTTCTATCTAGAGCAAAGATCAGGGGTCTCCTCTATCCAGTAACCTACTCTATATCTCAGTTTGATCATACACAAGTATATTTAAACTAATACACCCCAAATTGAGTGTTTGATTCCTACCCTTAAACCTGCTGTGTCCCCACCCTCATTTCTCCCTTATCTTGAAAAATGTCTCCATCAAACTGTCAGTGGCCAAGTCAGAAATCTAGATTTTAATCCATACATGATGTACCTTGAAAATATATTTTAAATTCTATCCATTTCCATAGAGGCTGCATGGGTCCAGTCACCAGATTTTCACTTGCATTCTTTATTTATTGTTACGGTCTCCTAATTGTCCTTTCTTCTTTTCTCCCTAAATTTTGGATACTCCATGCTGTAACTAGTCATGGTACAAATTAAATGCAATCACATAGCTGCTCACCTAAAACCTTTCAAAGACTTCGAGTGCTCTCCCCCTTTATCTTGCACCCTCAGTGTGCATCCCCCCATGTGCTACACACACCTCTATCCATTTATGTCCATTCCTGGCATGTACTGAGCTCTCTCCTACTCCAAACACAGCAAATGTTGTTAGCCCTGATTTCACCTTTACAGACAATAATTCATCACTGTTCTTCAAATTACAGCTTCAATCTTACCTCCTAGAAGATGCTTTTTGGATAACATCCAAAAAATAGGTCAGTTCGACCATATACTTGTTTTGATTTTAACTTTCAGCGTTGTTTGCTTCCTTCATAGTATTCTGCAGAATTCATTAATATTTAATGTGTTTGTTTAACTTATTTATATAATGTCTTTACTATACCACAGGCTTCTTGAAGGGATAATATCTGGAATATTTTTCATTTCACACCTGAAGTCTAACACATCCTCGGGAACATTATTTGCTTATAAGAAAATTTTGGCAATAGAAAGATGAGTGAACTCCGACAAACACATCTCCTTATTTCCGTTTAAACTAACGGGGAGAGTCACCTGAATATTAAGATTCTTTCTAAAAAGTGTGCATTATAAATTAATTAAGCCTTAACAATTTTTTTTATTAATCACTCTGGAATTCCCATTTAAATATTATGAACATTTTGCATTCCCCTAACTAGCCAACTTCACCAGTACCCTCCACTTGCCATAAACCAATGAAGATATTGAAGTTACAATGTAATCTGAGATCATCTGATATAAATTTTTTTAACCCATGTTTTCTGAATCTACTTATATTCCCTTTGGCTTTTACTTTGTTTCTTTTTACAAATATTGATTAAAAATGAGTACTCTATATTTTTCTCCTCTCACTATCTTAAATCATTCATTTTGTATCTCTTTGATTTTCCTTATACCTTAGGCAGACTCCCAAACCCTAAATGTAATAAAATCAGCCCAGTTAAATCTTCAATCACATGTAATTTAACACTCATCCTTTCCCAAGCATTAAGCCAAAGTTGAATAGGGAAGAGGCCAAACCTACTTCTATCTTCCATTTACAGGGTGACTTTCTTCCAGTTTGGGGAATGCATTGGGGAGACTGCAGAAGAGGAAGAAATTAACACTTATTTCATTAGTGCTGCTCTGTCCTCTATTGGTTCCCCTGACTAAGACTGATTCTCATTGTTATCTGTGAAGCAGTCTTCCAAATTACTGATATACAATAACGGCATAGAACAAAAGGGAGATGTTTAAGAGGGTTTGTAGAATGGAAATTCACTTCAGGTGGAACTCTCCCAAGACTCCCTGCTTAACTCTTGCCTGTAGTAGTACAACTAAGTTTTCTGGGGGGTTGCTTTTGTTTTTGTTTTCTGAAGGCAGCCTCTTTGGGAAGAATGTCAAAAAGAGGGCTCATGCCTGGCCATCTTCCACATAGTCCACTTGACATGCAGGAAACTCAAGGATTCTTATTTTGCCAATTTTTTTTCTTCAAAAAAGAGATGCAGAATAAGAAATCTCACACAAAAGCAGATGCCATCTGTGAAAAACAGATGCACAGTTCACCTTCTTGCAGTGACTTCTGATCACCATAATTGAGTCTTTTGTAGTCCTCCCACATGACGTGGTAAATAGAGAAATATCTTGCAATTCCACAAAGAGTGGAAACAATATATATTCCCAGTAGGCAAAAGAATAATGACTTCAATAATTTCATGGAATGCCTTTCAAAGGAAGGAGTAGGCTGACGCTGATGACAGTTGTAATTGGCTTCCTATTAATAAATTCTGGTTATTTACCTATCTTTAAAAGTTTTCAGTTCTCTTTAGAAATATGCAGCTGTTTACACATTTTTGATATCTCCTGAACGCTGGCCACAGATACCAAAAAAAAACATGAAGCAGTCTTTCTTTTATGAAAATTGAATTTGCTTCCAATTTTTTTGTTTTGAATGTTTATTATCTTTTAAACATAATAGCTTTATTAATATATAATTTGCATAACATAGAATTTGCCACTTAAAGTACACAAATCAGTGAGTTTTAGTGTACTCATGGATGGCTATAACCATAATTGCAATTCATTTTAGAACATTTCATCACCCAAAAAGAAATTCGATACACATTAGTAATAATTTCCTATACCCCCTCCCCAGCCCTAGACAACCACTAAGATACCTTCTATCTCTATATATTTGCCTATTTTAGACATTTCATGCAATGTACAATCTTTTGTGACTGGCTTCTTTCACTTATAATGTTTTAAGTTTCATCCTTTGCTTAGCATGTATCAGTACTTCATTCCTTTTTGTTGCCTAATAGTATTCCATTGCATGTACATGTATTCCATGTATTTAATTTATCCATGCATTAGTTTATGGACATTTTTGCTATTTCTACATTTTCTATTATGAATGTATTACCGTGTACATTAGTGCACAATTCTTTGTGCAGATATATGTTTTCATTTATCTTGGTTATATAACTAGGAGAAGAATTTCTGGAATATATGATAACTTAAACTTTTCCTTTTGAGGAATTAGAGACTACTGTCAAAAGCACCATTTCTACCAGTAGTGTATGAGAGTTCCAAATTTTTTATGTTTTTGGCAACACATTTCTGTTTTCTTGATTATTGCCATCCTAGTGATAAGTGCTATCTCATAGTTTAAATTTGCATTTCCCTGATAGTTAATAATGTTGACCATCTTTTCATGTACCTTTTGTTCAATTGAAGAAATGTCCAATAAGATCCTTTGCCCATTTTAAAAAATGTATTATTTAATCTTTTATTATTTCTTGTCAGAGGTCTTTTATATATATGCTAGATATAAGTCCTTTTTCAGATATATGATTTACAAATATTTCTTCCCATTCTGTGGGTTGTTCTCTCACCTTATTGATGGAATCCTTTGAAGCAAAAAAAAAATCATTAATTTTGATGAAGTTCTGTGTATGTATATGTCTGTTTGTTTATTTCCTTTTATAACTTGTGTTTTTGGTGTCATATCTAAGGAGCCTTTTCTGAACCATGGTCACAAAGATATACTCCTACATTTTCACCTGGAGTTTTATAGTATTAGCTCTTATATTATAGCTATGATCCATTTTGAGTTAAATTTTTACTGTCCAGTTGTCCTGGCACTGTTTATTGAAGAGACTATTCTTTCTACCTTTGAAATGTCTTGGCATCCTTATCAAAAATCAATCAACCATAAATGAAAGCGTTCATTTCTGGACTCTCATGTCTATTCCAGTCATCAATATTTCTATTATTATGCCAGTCTAATGTTGTCTTGGCTACTACGGCTTTGTCAGAAGTTTTGAAATCTGAAATGTGAGTCTTCCAACTTTGTTCTTTTCTAAGTTGTTTTGCCTATTCTGTGTCCCTTAACATTACACATGAATATTAGCATACACTTTTTGATTTCTGCAAAAGATAAATAGGCAGCTGGTACTCTGATAGGGATTACACTGAATCTGTAGATCAGTTTAGGAGGTATTTCCATCTTAACCACAATAAGTCTTATAATTTATAAACATAGAATATCTTTTTATTTATTTAAGCCTTCTTTAATTTCTTTCAACAATGTTTTGAAGTTGTCAGAGTATACTTAGCACTTATTTTATTTTTCCTAAGTATACTTAGTACTTATTTTATTTTTCCTAAGTATTTTATTCTTCTTAATGCAGTGGTAAATATTTTTTAAAATTTCATTTTTGGATTTTACATTGCTGGTATAGAGAGTACAACTGATTTTTTGTAGATTGATCTGTAAACTAGATGAACTTGTTTATTAGTTTGAATAGTTTTTTATGTGGATTCCATAGGATTTTCTATATATAAGATCATTTCATCTGAAAATATAGTTTTTCTAATTTGAATGCCTTTTATTTCTTTTTCTTGCCTATTTGTCTTGGCTAAAACGTCCAGTACAATGTTGAATATAAGTGACGAGACAAGGTTTCATTGTCTTGTTCCTAACTTAGGGGGAAAGCGTTGAGTCCTTCACCATCAAGTAAGATATTAGTTGTGGGGTTTTCATAACTATCATTTATCAGGTTGAAAAAGTTCCTTCAAATCTCAGTTTGTTGATTTTGTATCATGAAAGAGTACTGGATTTTGTCAAATACTTCTTCTACATCTATTGAAATGAATAAAAGAAAACTGTGCAATTAATGGGAAAATAAAATGGAGTTATCCCACTATCAAAATGTAATTTGCATTAAACCTGAAATCAGACATTGGCCCAATACAAGAAAGGAAGGGCCTTTTCTAGGGAGCCATGTCTAACAGGATCAAAGTTTCTCAAAGAATGGTTCACCTCTGTGTTATAAACCTGTAGTTCTTAAATCACTAGTTTAAATGATAATGTGTGAGATTCATGCAAATGTGATTTGATAATTTGATACATTGTCTTCACATATAATACAAACCAAATGTTTTCTTGATGAAAGAAAATTACTGTTACCTGCTATCTTCAGTAATTTTATTAACGAAGAAATGCTAAGATAAATCAGAAATGGACACAATATATGTTTTAAAACATTTTCTTTCACAAAGATCTTTGATATTTTGTCTCCCTCTCACACATTGTTTGCAAATACACACACACACACAAATCCAGACACCATCACAACTTACTTTTATATACTTTGTTCCTGCCTATCACATCATAGTAGCTGATACGTGTTTGGAAGGATGATGAAATTTCAATTATTTCATTGTACTACCCTGAGGGAAATTATTTTTTCTGCCTCTTTTATTAAATATTCTGGGCATAACAAAACACTTTTCTTTCCACAAGGACTCACTATATTATTCAACATTTTTGTAATTTAAAAAACTGCAATATACTCCCAAGAAAGCTATGTTGCATTGCTGGCCCTTCAATTTTTTAAGAGTATATAAAGACAGATCATTTTCCTCCCTACCATTTAACAAAATCATAATGAGAAATATCCAATAGCAACATTAAGTGACATGAGTTTGATGCCTTCTGTAGATGTCAGAAACTAGTCCCATTATTTTACAAACATAATAAATGCCTATTAACATCACACCTTAAAATGTTCAATAATTCCTACAATTGTTATGACATGAAAGGCTTAAATATGTTTAATTAGTTCAATAAAAAGGAGTAAACTTATGAGGAAAATACCTCTGAAAATTTATATCTCATTTTCAAGTTAGGAGCACAAACACAAAATTCCTAATATATGGGTTCCCTTTGCATGCCTCATACCCCTGAACTGTCATTCAAATAATTAATTACCACATGTACATATATATGCATATGTACATAATATTGTATATCTGTATCTACATATATCTATATAAAAATGTGTGTGTGTCGGAAATAGAACAAGACAGTGCATTTAATGCCTAAGCCACCAACTCTGAATATTTTGCTGAGATCCAGTTGGGGTATGTTTTTATATTTTAGGTTTATATTTAGAGTCTACATAATTTGTTGAGTGTTTTAGAAAATGACTGATTTTCTTTTCTAGTTTTTCCCCATTTCAGCTTAGTCAATAAAGGGACATTTAATTATAGCAGTTTTTTTATGCAGGTCAACCTAATACATTTTTTCAGGAGAAAATTGGAAATTTAAATAAATAAAAAACATTAAAAATTTTTTTCTACTGATAGAGTAAAAGAAATCCATGATTCTGACAGAGTTGCATAAAAAGAGCAAAGGAATGTCTTTTCCTAGGTTTAAAAAAAAAACAGACTATAAAATTTTACAGGGAATTCCCTGGGGGTCCAGTGGTTAGGACTCCTCACTTCCACTGCTGGGGGACAGGGTTCAGTCCCTGGTTGGTGAACTAAGTTCCCGCAAGCTGCACAGTGTGGCCAAAAAAAAATTTTTTTTACAAAGTAATTGATTTTAAGTTTTTACTATATCATTTGTTTATCACTTATTTCTTTGCACTTATGTAAAAGGAAATATATTCAAAGAAATATCCTATCACATTATTACATGCCTTGAGATATATAATTGTCATGTTTAATTGATCTAGAAAAATGCATGTATCACTTTACAATTCCATAGTTTGCATTGTGAAAATGGCTCTATGTGAAATTTTTAATCAACTTTTCACTGCAAAACCATGCAGCTCTCCCCTTGTTCCAGTAAAGGCACATGTGCATTTTCTTTCAACCCAAAATATGTGAATAGCAACTGAACTATTTGAGTCAGCATTCTGCATGTTAACACGTAGTTTTGATGAAAGAATACATTCCCTGCAGCATAATGAACAATTGGAGCATAGTTGTAAATTAGTTGCCTTTAAAATATCAATAAATGATAACTGAATTGAAGAGTTTGGCTCCAGGCCAAAATCCTACCTGTGATCTTTCAGTACTGACCATAGAAAACTACAAACGCTTTTTCTGACATGCTTCATGGGGAAAGCTGCCCTCTCTACACCAAAAATGGTGCACAGACAATGCATTGTAGTCTCTGAAGACAGTTGGACTCAGGTCCACCTTGCTGGCCATTTTCTTGTGCAATTGCATTCCTAGCCCTGACATCTCCATTCAGAGACCTCTATTAATGGCCCACCCCTGAGAGCTTCCTCAGGTGCTTCTGTTGAGACCTCCTTATAGAGGGAAAGGAAGGGCACTCAAGAGACTTTTTTCCATTCTGAGTCATTACTCATCACTTCTCTACTCCTAGCTCTTCTCCTTGCCCCCGAGTCCATAAAATGCAGGGATCCTTTGTTGAGAACTCCCTCAACCATGACACAATGCCACCCACCCTGATCTGTTTTCACATATTTGACCCATACCCAGCACTCTTCCATGGAGAAGAATGGGACACGGGGAGAGTTAGAACTTTCTCTATTTAGTCTCTTGCTACAAGTGATTAAAGGCTTGACTGTTACATTCATTTTGGTTTGTTGTCTTAATCACTACTCTGACACACCTGCCAGATGAGCTCTCTCCAGTTCAGCCCAGTTTTTGACATGTTTATTCTGTCTCTATTTACATAGAGCAGAACAGACCAATTTAATATACCTAGGAAGCAAAACTTCTCAGGCTTCTTCTTACAGGCACAAAAGTGTCCTTCATAAGTCAAACCCTGAGCCCAGTTTTTCACATGCAAATTAGGTCAGATGTATCAGTTCACTGAGTCAGTTGCTCCCAGGCTTAGGTTTTGTATATTAAAATGGTCAAGAAAATTAAACTGATTTCAAAATTAAATCATAACCCATGGGAGAAAATTGAATATACTTTCTAGAGTAAGAGTACTAAGTTGGACTTCCCTGGTGGCACAGTGGTTAGGAATCCGCCTGCCAATGCAGGGGACACGGGTTCAAGCCCTGGTCCGGGAAGATCCCATATGCCGCGGAGCACCTAAGCCGGTGCACCACAACTACTCAACCTGTGCTCTAGAGCCCCCAAGCCACAACTACTGAGTTTATGTGCCACAATTACCGAAGTCCACACGCCTAGAACCCATGCTCTGCAACAAGAGAAGCTACCACAATGAGAAGCCCGCACGCCGCAACTAGAGATAGCCCACGCGCAGCAATGAAGACCCAATGCAGCCAAAAATAAAAAATATAAATAAATAAATTTTTTTAAAAAAAAGAGTTCTAAGTAGCAGTTAGTGAGTCATCTCAGGCAGGGTGATTTCTCTAGGAGTCCAGCTGATAACAAAGGCCTATGAATAATATCCCATGAAATTAACTTTAAAATGTACAATCTGTAAAATGTAATTATCATATTGCCCGGCTCATAAGTGGTGGTTATTGAATTTTGCTATTTTAGTCAAAATAATTAGTTTTATTAGAGTCAGACTCAAATCACGTTCTTTTGCTTTCTTCTTGCTGTCATATATCTGAGTAGGTTCCTTGTGTCTTCATAACACTGAGATCATTATAATTATTTCCTTTTCTCTACATTCATTCAACTACAGACTTTATTAAATAAATGATTTTTGAGCTCTTTCTATACACCAGATGCTGAGTAAGGCAATGTACATACAAAGATACACTCAACTTTGTGGCAGACAAAGATACAAAAACACGATAACAATATAATATTTTAATTTAGTAATGGAAACATGCATGGATGCACCTAATCTAACAATATTTGAGCCTTTATCATACGTATTACATTGTGCAAAGTACTCTGGGGAATGTAGCTGATAGCAGCAACTATCAGGTGACCTTTTTCTTCTTTATTTGAGAAAAGAAAATTGGAGTAGAAGTCCGTTCTGTTCATAGAAAAGTAGCTTGTATTAGACTTACCACTCATACAAAAACAATAATAAAAAATGTAAACCATATAAAAGCAATTATTTTAAGGGACTGGAGAGTGACCAAAGGCAGAATCATGGCAAGAAATGAAGCAGACTATGTGTAAAGGGTTGAATAATGTCCTCCCAAACTACCCAGAATGTCAGAATATGACCTTATTTGAAAATATTGTATCACTACATTAATCACCATGAAGATCTTCATATTGTTCTTTTATAATCACACACATTTCTCTCCACCCTATCCCCCCCTTTTTTTTTTTTTCACATCTTTATTGGAGTATAATTGCTTTACAGTGGTGTGTTAGTTTCTGCTTTTTTTGTGTGGTACGTGGGCCTCTCACTGCTGTAGCCTCTCCCGTCGCGGAGCACAGGCTCCGGACGCGCAGGCTCAGCGGCCATGGCTCACGGGCCCAGCCCCTCCGCGGCATGTGGGATCTTCCCGGACCGGGGCACGAACACGTGTCCCCTGCATCAGCAGGTGGACTCTCAACCACTGCGCCACCAGGGAAGCCCTAGTTTCTGCTTTATAACAAAGTGAGTCAGCTATATATATATATATATATATATATATATATATATATATATATATATATATATGGCTGATATATCCCCTTATCTCCTCCCTCTTGTGTCTCCCTCCCACCCTCCCTATCCCACCCCACTAGGTGGTCACAAAGCACTGAGCTGATCTCCCTGTGCTATGCAGCTGCTTCCCACTAGCTATTTTACATTTGCAGTGTATATATGTCCATGCCACTCTCTCACTTCATCCCAGCTTACCTTTCCCCCTCCCTGTGTCCTCAAGTCCATTCTTGACATCTGTGTCTTTATTCCTGTCCTGCCCCTAGGTTCTTCAAAACCCTTTTTTTTTCTTTCTTAGATTCCATATATATGTGTTAGCATGTGGTATTTGTTTTTCTCTTTCTGACTTACTTCACTCTGTATGACACACTCTAGGTCCAAGCACCTCACTACAAATAACTCACTTTTGTTTCCTTTTTATGGCTGAGTAATATTCCACTGTTTATATGTGCCACATCTTCTTTATGCATTCATCTGTCGATGGACACTTAGGTTGCTTCCATGTCCTGGCTCTTGTAAATAGTACTGCTATGAACACTGGGTACATGACTCTTTTTGAATTATGGTTTTCTCAGTGTATATACCCAGTAGTGGGATTGCTGAGTCATATGGTAGTTCCAGTTTTAGTTTTTTAAGGAACCTCCATACTGTTCTCCATAGTGCATCAATTTACATTCCCACCAACAGTGCAAGAGGGTTCCCTTTTCTCCACACCCTCTCCAGCATTTATTGTTTGTAGATTTTTTGATCATGGCCATTCTGACTGGTGTGAGGTGATACCTCATTGTAGTTTTGATTTGCATTTCTCTAGTAATTAGTGATGTTGAGCATTCTTTCATGTGTTTGTTGGCTCTCTGTGTATCTTCTTTGGAGAAATGTCTATTTAGGTCTCCTGCCCATGTTTGGATTGAGTTTTTTTTTTTTTTTTATATTGAGCTGCATGAGCTGCTTGTAAATTTTGGAGATTAATCCTTTGTCATTTGCTTCTTTTCCAAATATTTTCTCCCATTCTTAGGGTTGTCTTTCCATCTTGTTTATGGTTTCCTTTACTGTGCAAAAGCTTTTAAGTTTCATTAGGTCCCATTTGTTTATTTTTGTTTTTATTTCCATTTCTCTAGGAGGTGGGTCAAAAAGTACCTTGCTGTGACGTATGTCATAGTGTGTTCTGCCTATGTTTTCCTCTAAGAGTTTTATAGTGTCTGGCCTTACATTTAGGTCTTTAATCCATTTTGAGTTTATTTTTGTGTATGGTGTTAGGGAATGTTCTAATTTCATTCTTTTACATGTAGCTGTCCAGTTTTTCCAGCACCACTTATTGAAGAGGCTGTCTTTTCTCCATTGTGTATTCTTGCCTCCTTTATCAAAAATAAGGTGACCATATGTGCATGGGTTTATCTCTGGGCTTTCTATCCTGTTCCATTGATCTATATTTCTTTTTTTGTGCCAGTACCATACTGTCTTGATTGCTGTAGCTTTGTAGTATAGTGAAGTCTGGGAGCCTGTTGCCTCCAGCTCCGTTTTTCTTTTTCAAGATTGCTTTGGCTATTCAGGGTCTTTTGTGTTTCCATACAAATTGTGAAATTTTTTGTTCTAGTTCTGTGAAAATGTCATTGGTAGTTTGATAGGGATTGCATTGAATCTGTAGATTGCTTTGGGTTGTATGGTCATTTTCACAATGTTGACTCTTCCAATCCAAGAACATGGTATACCTCTCCAACTGTTTGTATCATCTTTAATTTCTTTCATCAGTGTCTTATAGTTTTCTGCATACAGGTGTTTTGTCTCCTTAGGTAGGTTTATTCCTAGGTATTTTATTTTCTGTTGTAGTGGTGAATGGGTGTGTTTCCTTAATTTCTCTTTCATATTTTTCATCATTAGTGTATAGGAATGCAAGAGATTTCTGTGCATTAATTTTGTATCCTGCCATTTTACCAAATTCATTGATTAGCTCTAGTAGTTTTCTGGTAGCATCTTTAGGATTCTCTATGTATAGTATCATGTCATCTGCAAGCAGTGACCGCTTTACTTCTTTTCTGATTGGGATTCCTTTTATTTCTTTTTCTACTCTGATTGCTGTGGCTAAAACTTCCAAAACTATGTTGAATAAGAGTGGTGAGAGTGGGCAACCTTGTCTTGTTTCTGATCTTAGAGGAAATGCCATCAGTTTTTCACCATTGAGAACAATGTTGGCTGTGGGTTTGTCATATATGGTCTTTATTATGTTGAAGTAAGTTCCCTCTATGCCTACTTTCTGGAGGGTTTTTATCATAAATCGGTGTTGAATTTTGTCGAAAGCTTTCTCTGAATCTATTGAGATGACTATATTGTTTTTCTCCTTCAATTTGTTAATATGGTGTATCACATTGATTGATTTGCATATACTGAAGAATCCTTGCATTCCTGGGATAAACCCCACTTGATCATGGTGTATGATCCTTTTAATGTGCTGTTGGATTCTGTTTGCCAGTAGTTTGTTGAGGATTTCTGCATCTATGTTCATTAGTGATATTGGCCTGTGGTTTTCTTTCTTTGTGACATCTTTGTCTGGTTTTAGTATCAGGGTGATGGTGGCCTCATAGAATGAGTTTGGGAGTGTTTCTCCCTCTGCTATATTTTGGAAGTGTTTGAGAAGGATAGGTGTTAGCTCTTCTCTAAATGTTTGATATAACTAGCCTGTGAAGCCATCTGGTCCTCGGCTTTTGTTTGTTGGAATATTTTTAATCGCAGTCTCAATCTCAGTGCTTGTGATTCATCTGTTTATATTTTCTATTTCTTCCTGGTTCAGTCTCAAAAGATTGTGCTTTTCTGAGAATTTGTCCATTTCCTCCAGGTTGTCCATTTTATTGGCATATAGTTGCTTGTAGTAATCTCTCATGATCCTTTGTATTTCTGCAGTGTCAGTTGTTACTTCTCCCTTTTCATTTCTAATTCTGTTGATTTGAGTCTTCTCCCCCTTCTTAACCCCTGGGAAACCCCGGGTTTTTAATAATCTCCAAGTATATTTTAACATACCCCCAATCTAAATAACCAATGGAACGAAGATTTTGAAGATATCCATTGTAAGAGGCATAGAGTAGCTTAGTCATACTATGTGTGTGTCCACAACTCTTATTTCAGACATGGTATATTCATATTTGGAGAGTCATCAATTAAGATGTGAAAACTGTAATCAGCATGTATTAACATTAGTGGAAACTGGGAATTTTCTGGCCGTCCAGTGGTTAGGACTCCATGCTTTCACTGCTGAGTGCCCAGATTCAATCCCTGGTTGGGAACTAAGATCCCACAAGCCAGTGGCACGGCCAAAAGTAATAGTGGAAATAATATACATTTTCTGGAAAACAGCATAGCATTGTGAATAAAATTATTTACATGTAATCTAAAACTTCTGCTACTTTGTTCTTAAGTCATAATCAGATGCTATATCCAGAAATACCCTTTCATGATGTTCACTGACAAGTGATATATAAGAATAAAGAACCAGAAAATCCTAAGTGTGTATAAATAAAAGAAGGTCAGATAAGATAATTTCTATTCTTGAAGACTGACTAACTTGGATAATGATAACAGTAATAGTAATAATAACCTAAACAAATCTTATTTAGAGGTATAGTGAGCTGGTTTTGAATCATGGTTCAACCAGTTGTTAATATGTTGACCCATAATTTATCCAAACTTCAATTTTATTTTCTCTGGAAGATGAATAATAATAATAGGTCCTATGAGTTGTTTGTATATTAATTAAATTAGTAAGGAAGTTAATGAGGTTTCTGATATATATTAACTGTGCATTACACGTTGCTTTTTATTATCTGTTCTCTCAAAAGATAATGACGTTTCACTAGATCATGTCTGTGTGTGTGTGTGTGTGTGTGTGTGTGTGTGTGTGTGTGTGTGTATGGTTGTGTAATCTGAGAGAGAGAAATGGACAGGCAGGAACAGAGATGATAATGATATATACCAAAAAAGAACCATGGTTAACTTGAGGCTATGGATTTAACTAGTATAACATTAAAAATTTTTTTCAAAATTTTATTTATTTGCCAAGGCTTTTGAAAGTTTATCTGTTTACTTTGTAATTAGAATAAAACTTTTTTAAAAAATAAATTAGGTACCATATATTTTCTAGGAAGTATGTTTGATGAAACAGTAATAAGGTCATGTGAGGAAAACAAACTCTTTATCTGCTGTTCATCCAAATGAAGAAAGGTCAGAGTTCACAAGCTCTTTCAGGGATGGCATTCTTAAAACTTTGAGCACATGGTCTTCCTTGGTGGCGCAGTGGTTGGGAGTCCGCCTGCCGATGCAGGGGACACGGGTTCATGCCCCGGTCCGGGAAGATCCCACATGCCGCGGGGCGGCTGGGCCCGTGAGCCATGGCCGCTGAGCCTGCGCTTCCGGAGCCTCTGCTCTGCAAGGGGAGAGGCCACAACAG
The DNA here is from genome assembly GCF_963924675.1 of Phocoena phocoena. NCBI lineage: Eukaryota > Metazoa > Chordata > Mammalia > Artiodactyla > Phocoenidae > Phocoena > Phocoena phocoena. Next base: position 115,198,502 of record NC_089223.1, read on the forward strand.
TGAGAGGCCCGCGTACCGTAAAAAAAAAAAAAAAAACTTTGAGCACAGAGACCTTTTACTGGGATACTTATTGAATGTGAAAGAGAAAGTCATAGTTTTTTAATGTCTTTCGTAAAGGCTCTCTTGTGGCTTACATCAAAGTTGCCTAACTTCTTTTTTATCATTCACAAAGAGGGGAAGAAGGTAGAAAAGATTTCATGTAATCTGTTGGAAATCTCTGCTTTGAGAAATCATGAATCAATTTGTTCCAGTTCTGTGTGGAGACAGATTTTCATACCAAGAACACCAGGAACTAAAGTGCTGCCTACAAGAAAAATTTTTGAAATGTTTCTGACCTACCTGATTTTTATTCTATAAAAATTAATTTGTTTTTTAAATCTTCATAACTAAATATGACTCCAGAAATCCTTTCCATTCTTCCATAATATAGGTTCATTTAGTTGGAGTCAGAAGTTTCTAAGTGCAAAGACTGAATACCCAAATGTATCGAAGAGACAAACAAACAAAAGATAATGATATTCTAATATACTGACTAAGCAACTGTTAAAATTCAATTTTATTTCTTGGATGGAATACTTAGTCTAGAGATTGTCTGAATGGGAAAACATGGAAAAGGAATATTAAGGTGGTACTGTTAAACAAAGCCATGTTGACAATCATGTTAAAAGTCAGAGTTAATCAGTGCATCAAAATTAAGAATCATGACCCCAGACTCACTTTAATATCAAGGAAGCAAATATAAAAATATAATGGTGGAAAAAGATATACCATACTACCACTAAGGAAAAAGCTAAAGTAGCAATATCAATAGTAAAAATCTAGACTTTAGACAAAGATTATTACCAGGGATAAAATAATATATGATGTTACAATAAAGGGATCAATTCATCAAGAAGGCATAGTGTTCTTAAATGTGTATGTACCTGACAACAGAACTTCAAAAAAGAAGGAAAAGTGTCACAGAACTTAAAGAAAAATAGAAGAATTCCCAACTATAGTTGTAGAGTTTACATTCCTCTCTCAGTAATTGATAAACCCAACAGGCAGAAAAGCAGTCTATTTTTTTCAGATGGTCAAACTTTTAATTCTTTTAAAATACTATAAAAATAAATTCAAACTACTCAGATATGTACAAAATTTCACTTTTGAAAATAATCTATAAAAGTTCATGGTTTAAAAAAATTAAAAACATCTGACACAGTACTATGAAATTGGTTTTCTCAAAGTAAAGTAATAGTAATTTACAATTGCTGGTTATAGTTGATTTTCTAGGTTTATTTATACATGTTATTGTGGGCAGATACATAAAGGAGTTTCTTTTATTTTAGAGCTATCTTCAGTTTTATTCATTTCATCAAATAATCTTGATTTTTTTTCCCTTTGCAAATCTTTTGACATGAGGACATGGCATATTAAGTTCAAAATCAACTTTGAGGGCTTCCCTGGTGGCGCACTGGTTGAGAATCTGCCTGCCAATGCAGGGGACACGGGTTCGAGCCCTGGTCTGGGAAGATCCCACATGCCACGGAGCGACTGGGCCCGTGAGCCACAACTACTGAGCCTGTGTGTCTGGAGCCTGTGCTCCGCAACAAGAGAGGCCACGACAGTGAGAGGCCCGTGCACGGCGATGAAGAGTGGCCCCCGCTCGCCGCAACTAGAGAAAGCCCTCGCACAGAAACGAAGACCCTACACAGCCAAAAATATAAATAAATAAATGAATTAATTTAAAAAAAAAAAAAATCAACTTTGATGTTATTCTTCCTACTGAGTCACAGGTTGGAAAGGCAACATGGTTTATCATTTTCCAGGAATAGATATTCATAAAATTCTAATCAGTTTACTTGAAGGAAATGAATTCATGCTTTTAGGAGCAGACACAAATTAATTGTCTAAAACATGGGCAATTTTGTATCAGATAGTATCATGTCCATTGCATTTCTCTTATTAACCCTATCATGTAGAAGCAAATTGATCCAGGCATCTGAAAGGAAATTCAGCAGAGAAATGTATCCAGAGAAAGAACAAAGCAAACCATGGACAGAGTACATTTACCTCTATATAAGGCTGTCATGCCATTGAAAGCCGCATTTTCACTTTTCAGGCTGACCTTATAAATATTTCATTTTTATGATCAAAATTAATTTTTTCTTCAAAGGCCAAACTAGTGGTTATGGTTACCAGTGGAGACAGGGAAGGGGGGAGGGCAAGATAGGAATAGAGGATTAAGAGATACAAACTACTATGTATAAAATAAATAACGAGGATATATTATAGAGCACAGGGAAATATAGCCATTATTTTGTAATAACTTTAAATAGAGTATAATCTATAAAAATACTGAATCAGTATGTTGTACAACAGAAAATAATATAATATTGTAAGTCAACTATACTTCAATTTTTAAAAATTAATTAATAATTAAAAATAAAATATCCAATGTTTTTTTTGTTTCTCCTCATGATGCTTCTTCCCTTATTTTCTGTTATCCACTTCAGCATCAACTTGTGTGCATTTACTACCTCTGGTAGCTACTTTAGTTTTAATTTAATTGCATCATACTTGTTTTCTTCTATTTTCAGACATGTAAGATCCTCCATATTTCTTTTTATTGCTCCATATTTTTGTCAACCAATTTCATTTTGAATATATGTTTTTATATTTTGCTCTTTTTATAGACTTGAGCAGCATTATTGAACAACTTGACCTAATTGATTTTTTTACATACACCAATAAACAATAGCAGAAGGCAACTTATTTAGAGGGGGCATTGTATAGAAATATAGCCATTTTATTTATTTTAACAACTCTTTTTGAGATATTTTTGACATATGAAAGTTGTATATGTTTAAGGTATATAACTTGGTGTTTTGATATATGTATACACTGTGAAAAGATCATCTCAATCATGTTCAATAACTTATCCATCACCTCCACATAGTTCCCCTTGTGTGTATGTTGAGATTTAATTGAAGATCTATTCTCTTAGCAAATATCAAGTATACAATTCAGTATAGTTAACTATCATCACCATGCTGTACAGTATTAGATCTCCAGAAGTCATTCATCTTGCATAACTGAAATTTTTCACCATTTGGTCAACATCTTCTCATTTCCCCTTTCCCTCCTCCCCTCCTCCACCCCTAGCAACCACCATTCTACTCTCTGCTTCTATGTGTTTTATTATTTTAGATTCCACATATAAGATAATTTGTCTTTCTGTGTCTGGCTTATTTCACTTAGCATAATGTCCTCCAGTTTCATTCATGTTGTCAAAAATGACAATATTTCCTTCTTTTTATGGCCGAATAATATACCATTGCATTTATACACTAAGATTTCTTTTTTCACTATTTGTTGACAGACACTTAGGTTGTTTCCATATCATGGCTATTATAAATAATGCTACAATGAATATGAGAGTGCAGATATCTCCTTGAGATATTGACTATTTCCTTTGGCTATATATCCAGAAGTGGAATTGCTAGATCATATGATAGTTCTATTTGTAATTTTTTGAGGAACCTCCATACTGTTTTCTAAAATGGTTATACCAGTTTATATACCAGTTTATACCAGTTTATATGGTATACTCTTTATATTCCCATCAACAGTATACCAGGGTTCCTTTTCCTGCACATTCTCACCAACACTTGTTGTCTTTTACTAATAGCCATTCTAACAAGTATGAGGTGATATCTCACTATGGCTTTGATTTGCATTTCCCTGATGATTAGTGACTTTGAGTATTTTCCATATATCTGTTGGCCATATGTGTATCTTCTTTGAAGAAATGTCTATTCAGATGCCCAAATTTTTAATCAGGTGTTTTATTTTTTTTGTAGGAGTTCCTTATGTATATCAGATATTAGCTCCTTATGAGATATCTGGGTTGCTAATATTTTCTCCCATACTATAGATTGCCTTTCATTTTGTTGAGTGTTTCTTTGTTGTGCATAAACTTTTTTAGATGCAGTCCCACTTGTTGTTGTTGTTATTGTTTCCTTTTGTTGCCTATGCTTTTGGTGTCATATCCAAAAACCTATTGCTCAAGGCCAATGTCAAGAGGCTTGCCCCCTTTGTTTTCTTCTAGCAGTATACAGTTTCAAATTTTATGTTTGTCTTTCATGCATTTTGAGTTGATTTTTGTATATGGTGTGAGATAATGGTCTAATTTCATTTTTTTGCATGGGATATCCAGTTTTCTCAATGCCAATTATTGAAGAGATGTCATTTTTTTATTGTGTGTTCTTGGCAACCTTGTTGAAGATCAGTTGACCATAAATGTGTAGGTTTATTTCTAGGTTCTCTACTCTGTTACACTGATGTAGATATCTGTTTTTATGCCAGTACCACACTGTTTTAATTAATAATATAGATTTATAATATATTTTGAAATTAGAGAACATGATGCCTCTAGCTTTGTTCTTCTTGTGAAAGTTTTCTTTGGCTCTTCAGGGTCTTTGTGGTTCCATATAAATTTTAGATAGCTTTGTTCTATTTCTGTAAAGAATGCCATTGGGATATTGATAGGAATTTCACTGAATCTGTAGGTCACTTTAGGTAGTATGGACATTTTAACAATATTAAGTTTTTCAATCAGTGAACACAGGATATTTTTCCATTTATGTCTCTTCTATAACTTCCTTCATCAATGTTTTATAGTTTTCAGTGTACAGAGGTTACTTTTAAAATGCACATGGAAAATTCACCAGAATTGACCATGTATTGGGCCATAATATAGTGTTAATAAATTTATAGACATAAAATCATTAAGGATATACAAAAATTAAACATAATCAACCAACTTTACATAATTCACTTTTATGAAATAGTTCAACTCACAAAAACAGAATGCACATTCTTTTCAAGTTTAAATGGTAGAAAAACCATATGATAATACATGACAAAAGTCTCAATACATTTAAATGAATTGAAATCACACAAATTAAAATAAGTTGAAATTAAATAAAAGAAAGATACACAAAAATCACCAAATATATGGAAGTTTAAAAGCATGATTTTGAATAACTAAGGGGTCAGATAAGACATCACAAGGTAAATCAGAAAATAATTTGAAATAAGTGGAAATGAATACAAAATTTATTCAGATTTATGGGATACATGAAAGCAAGTGCTTAGATGAAATTTTACAGAATTAAATGCTTATATTGTATAAGAAGAAAAGCTGTAATCAATTATATAAGCTTGCACCTTATATCTAAAGACTTAAAAGCTATCTAGATAGATTAAAAAATTGAAGAGGAAAAATTTATCATTGTTATATCATTATCACTACAGACATTAAAAGGATAATAGGGAAATATCAACATCTTTATGTCAGTAAGTACAACAACTTAGATGAAACAAATAAATTCCTGGAAAGGCACAAAGTATATTCACAGACTCATGAAGAAACAGAAATTCTGGGTAGTTTTAAATCTAACAAAGAAATTCATAACTAGTTATTTCACCACAAAGAAAAATCCAAGTGCTAATGGCTTTACAGGTGAATTCTATCAAACATTTAAGAAGTAAATTATACCAATCCTGCCCAAATTGTTCATAAAATAGAGGAGAAACAAAGATCTTCCCAATGATCAGTGAGGCCAACATTACCCTGATATTAAAGTCAGAAGAAGAAAAAAAAAACGAGACCACAAGGAAAAAAAACTTCACCCCAACCTTCCTTATAAGCATACTATCAGCTGAGAAAATTCAGTAATATAAGAAAATGATAATACACCAAGTAGGGTTTATTCTAGAAAAGAAAAACGGTAACAGAAAAAGAAAGACAAGTTAAGAAACAAAACATAGACTGGTGATTACCAGAGGCTAGAGATGGGGGAAATGGGGAGGCGTTGTTCCATGTGTGTAAAGTTTCAGTTGTGCAGATGCATAAGTTCTAGAGGCGTGCTCTACAACACACTACCTATAGTTACCAATGTCCTGTCGAGTACTTAAAACAGTTATTAAGAAGGTAGATTTCATTTTGTGTTCTTACCACACAAAAACATAAACCACACCAATAAAACAAACTAAACTAAAGGGGCCCTAGGAAATTTTGGAGATGATGGATATTGCTTTTTGTTTTTTGCGGTACGCGGGCCTCTCACTGTTATGGCCTCTCCCGTTGCGGAGCACAGGCTCTGGACGCGCAGGCTCAGCGGCCATGGCTCACGGGCCCAGCCGTTCTGCAGCATGTGGGATCTTCCCGGACCGGGACACGAACCCGTGTCCCCTGCATCGGCAGGCGGACTCTCAACCACTGCGCCACCAGGGAAGTCCTGGATATTGTTTTTTTTTACAGTGATTGTAGTGATGGTTTCACAGATGTGTACATATGTCCACACTCACTGCATTGTATACATTAAATATGTGAAAAGTTTTATAAATCAATTGTACTTCAATAAAGCTGTTTTTTTTTAAAAAAAGAGTGATGACTTCTCTAAGTTACATGCTTAAAGGTTTTTAAAAAGTTCCGAGAAATTAAGGTAATAAAGTCACAGACATAAATTTCCAAGTCTTTGGGTTGAATGTTGAGCCTCCACATTGGATCATTGGATATCTATACATGATAGATGGACACAGTGAACAGTATTGCTGGAAAAAGGAAGAAAAAGACATGTATTGTTCAACCAAGGGTTGCTCAGATGATAGATACAATAATTAAATCAGCCTCTTGAAAATTATATGCTCTGGAATGTTATTTTAGATGGGAATAATATTTTTGTCATCACAGACTCTAAACATAATTATAGCATTGTAATTAATGGATCTTGTCACATTACTTTTTATTCAAATTTCATAGTTCACTGGGCAATTGTCCTAATAACAGTGAACAATTTTTCTTTTTTTTAAATTTCATTTAACTTTATTATTTTTTTAATTAATTTTTATTGGAGTATAGTTGCTTTACAATGTTGAGTTAGTTTCTACTGTACAGCAAAATGAATCAGCCATACATATACATATATCCCCTCCCTTTTGGACTTCCTTCCCATTCAGGTCACCACAGTGCATTAAGTAGAGTTCCCTGTGCTATACAGTATGTTCTCATTAGTTACCTATTTTATACCTAGTATCAATAGTGTATATGTGTCAATCACAATCTCCCAATTCCTCCCATCCCCTTACTCTCCCCCTTGGTATCCATACATTTGTTCTCTATGTCTGTGTCTCTATTTCTGCTTTGCAAATAGGATCATCTATACCATTTTTCTGGATTCCACATATATGCGTTAATATACAAGATTCTGGATTGCTTTACTCTCTATGACAGTCTCTAGGTCCATCTACATCTCTACAAATGGCCCAATTTCGTTTCTTTGTATGGCTGAGTAATATTCCATTGTATAGATGTACCACATCTTCTTTATCCATTCATCTGTCAGTGGACATTTAGGTTTCTTCCATGTCCTGGCTATTGTAAATAGTACTGCTATGAACATTAGGGTGCATGTATCTTTTTGAATTATGGTTTTCTCTGGGTATAGGCCCAGTAGTGGGATTGCTGGGTCATATGGTAGTTCTATTATTAGTTTTTTAAGGGAACTCCATACTGTTTTCCATAGTTGCTGTATCAATTTACACTCCCACCAACAGTGCAAGAGGGTTCCCTTTTCTCCACACCCTCTCCAGCATTTATTTTTTGTAGATTTTTTGATGGTGGCCATTCTGCTCAGTGTGAGGTGATACCTCATTGTAGTTTTGATTTGCATTTCTCTAATAATTAGTGATGTTGAGCATCTTTTCATGTGTTTGTTGGCCATCTGTATGTCTTCTTTGGAGAAATGTCTATTTAGGTCTTCCACCTATTTTTTGATTGGGTTGTTTGTTGTTTTGATATTGAGCTGCATGAGCTGTTTGTGTATTTTGGAGATTAATCCCTTGTTGGTTGCTTCATTTGCAAATCAAAGTGTTTACTTAAAAAAATCAAAAGGAAAGTATCTGATATAGCTTCACTTAGTTAATGCATGATTTTTGCCTTTCTATTCTCCCTTAAAAATACACCAATAGCAGAAATTAAAAGACTGTAGTACATCTTCAGTTTCACTCTTTTGGTGCTATAATTATTAATATACTAGCTGGCAGGAACATGTTTGCTAAGTTATTGTACTGTCTTCTCCATTGCAGACTGTCTTTGATGCATACTGCTTTCCTGAAGAAAATGGGTGGTATGTGTTCAATGAACTTCCTTCTGTTGATCTTACACCTCCTTTGTTTACAACTTTTTTTCATGCTTTCATTTGTCACTTAATCCTTTCAAACCACAAAGAGGATTGTGTACTACCCCTTTATTTTCTGCCTGTTATTTTGACATGGTTATTAGGCCTGTCACTTAGACAATGAGAAAAATAACAGCTGTGAAGTTTACTGAACTCAGAATCATTTTCTATATTACTTTCAGCAATGTCTATTAAGTCTGTCCAATGTCTGTTGGAAAGAAATTCTCATGGAAAAATAATTGAACTGTTACAGAGAGGACACAATTATGGAATACATTACCATTAATCCCTTTCTCATTTCCAAAGTTCACAATCATTTGGGAGATACTTGTTAGAATGATGTATATGTTTAATTTCATCCAAATTAGCCTAAAAGAAGTTTGAAATCCTTACAGTGCATTGAGAATTTAATTCTGCAAAAGAGTTGTGATATACAGTAGAAACTCCTGCTTTATAAAATGAAAATACTTTTAATTTTTGGATTCATATTATTGATGTGGAGCTGCATATATCTTCATTATGTCATGAAAACACTGAGTACCTTGCTTCTCCATCACTTGGGCAGTTCCATCCGCTTCCTATAATGTACATCTCCAGTCAGGCAGCCAGAGGAGATCAATGTGTGAAATAACAAGGACTTCTTAGGATCGTAAACGAGCTCTCTTGAGCAGCATTACTACATTTTTCTCCTGTAACAAGGAAGTTATGAATACCAGTGTTATGACTGGATAAGCCAGGAAAAATCTGTCTTTCAAGTCTTAAACCAAACAGTTTACACAACTTCTGCTTTGCCAGATTCTATGTCCTGCTAGTATTTTGTCTTCTGGCCAGAGACCTGTGTCAAACCAATTTAGTATATTTTAATTCTAAGCATTCTTACATCACTTTCCTTGATTTATTACTCATTTGCTTAAGGAAGTCTAGGTATCAAAATTTTCATACATACATTCTCAAATTGCAGCATTCTCTTTGTGTAACTAGATGTTTAGAAAAGATCTGTGTCCCCTTCCGTGGTTTAGAGTTTTGCCTCAAACTACTGAACCAACCAAGGACTATATTTCTTTTTCCTTGTTTCTAAGTAGGGTGACTTGTTCTTACAATGGAGAGTAAGCATCAGAAATGTCTATTTTCTATCTGAAGATGGTAAGGTGTGGATTTGTCTTCTTGTTATTCCCTTTTGTGCCCACTGGATGCTGATGAAAAATCTGCAAGCCACATATTTAAGATATTGGAAATTCTGAAATCCCATCCCCAAATAACTGTGTGAAATATAGCCCATTAAATTTCTGCCACTCCTGCTACAGACCAGGAGCACCTGCTTTTGATTTTAGTTAAGGGTGAAATAAATTTTTGTTTTACTAAGTCACAAAAAATTGGAGATTAAAATCAATATCTTATTTTAAATGAGCTAATACAGTAATAAAATTATTTATTACTAATATATCCCCATTATTATTATTGTTATGTATAGTATTATTATTATTATTATTTTACTCAGTAGACAGTAATATGGGGTTACTGTCATATCTTTGATGATTCAGTAGAGAAACTTAATTAATTCTTGCCTCTATTTGCTAATCTCAGTAAATCAGATTCCATTAATGTAAAGATCTAAACATTTGGAAAGTTTGTGTTGGCATTTAATTTTTGAAAAATAAGACTTTTCAAAGAAAGCGTTTGCTGAGCAAATATTGTAAAATAGCATAGGTGTATGTTAACTTCACTGCAAAAGCAAGAGATTTGGAGAACTTTAGCAATATAATCATACGAAGTATAGAGAAGTCAAATTCCAATATTAGCTGGGACTAGTTTTGAGTTTTAACTTCTATTATTGGATGGGTTATAAGAACAAGTCACTTTATTTCTGTCTTTTGTTATTTGATAAGAAGTATATTAACTGTGCCTTCCTATGAAATGCTGTTATGAAAATTAATAGGGATCACTTGTTTAAAGTGTTTAGCAAAATGACTGGCACATATTAATAGTCCATAAATATTATTGTTAACATTTTATTAATAATAATAATAATTTGGGGCTTCCTTGGTGGCACAGTGGTTGGGAGTCCGCCTGCCGATGCAGGGGACATGGGTTCGTGCCCCGGTCCGGGAAGATCCCACATGCCGCGGAGCGGCTGGGCCCGTGAGCCATGGCCGCTGAGCCTGCGCGTCCGGAGCCTGTGCTCGGCAATGGGAGAGGCCACAACAGTGAGAGGCCCGCGTACCGCAAAAAAAATAATAATTTGTATGCAAATAGATAATGTAATTTAAAAATAATTTGTTTCCACTTACAGTGCTCAACTTACTTCTTAGAAATATTTCATTAGTAATTCAAATTGTTGTAAACATTTGGAAGTAGTAAACTTTTACCTCTTTAAATTTCCCTAAAGCCAATTTCCTAAAATCAGTTTTCCTAATTACTATTTTACTAAAATCCAACACACTTGTGAATGTATATGTATCTATAAATACATATACAAAAACACATATATGTATTTTTGAATTTTAGTTCCATTTAAAATCCCTTCTTTGAAGGAGGTAGTAAATGACAGAGAGAATATAACAAAAGTTGATGAAACATGGTATTTGCTGTTATATGCCAAAGAATATAGTGAGAACATGTTAATTATTGTTTTAGGTAATTGATTAATCTTGAAAAGATACATGAAGAAATTATAATAGAGGTAAAAATTCCTTTGGGAAATGTAGTCATGTGTAGTAAGTAACAGAGTAAATAAACTGAGATCTAGACTTATGTTTATATAAGTGTAGATTTGTCATATTTTACATGATATTTTAAGAACTAACATATAAGTAAGCATCACAATTATTACCATCCAGAAATAACAGCATCAACATTGCAAATATATCTGCAACATATTCAGTAAAAAATTGCTTTAAAAATATTGTATCTTTGGAAGTACTTATTAAAACATATCTCCTTATTGTTACCTTAATTTCTACATCAAGTTCTATAAGTAATTAAAAATTTGTCAATACTAATCAATGTATTTTTTTCTTGTAGGCATCTTTTTGGAATATCTCTAGTACCATTTATCGGAAAGACTTTCTTTTCCCCCAGTAAATTTGCCTTAGCATCTATGTTGAAACACATTGATCATATGTGTGTGGGTCCATTTTTCTCCCTCTCATTCCTTGCATTAATCTATATTGAATATTTTATTGGCTTGTTGGTTATATACTTTTTATTATTGTTAAAGTTTATGTTAGTAATGAAAACTAGTATTCTTGACTTACCAATAAAAATACAAGGCCTTTCTAACATTTTACTTCTGCTTTCTGTTTATCCAGCTAGCATGCAGTTGTTTCTTGGTTTTTGAATTCTGTATATATTTAAAATTCCATAAGATATCATTGTTTTATATGTCAGTATTTATCTAGATTTTCCCTAATATTTAGTCATTGTATTTCTTTTAATTCCTTCATCCAAGTTGAGCTTCTTTTCTGAGTTCATTTTCCATTTTTTTCTGAAGGATGCTTTGATGTTTTTCAATTTTGGTGCAGTTCTTCTATTAAAATTCTTTCAGTGTTTATTTCATTCTTGAAAGAATACTATCAAAGGACACAAAATTATAGGTCAGGAGGGTTTTTCTTTCAACTCTTTGAAAGGTTATACTCTATTGCCTTTTGGTCTGCATTGTTTTCATAGAAAAATAATCTCTTTTTATCTGTTGCCTCTTTGAAGGTAACCTCCCTTTATTCCTTTGCTGCCTTAAGGTTTTTCTCTTTACTTTGATTTTTTACAGTTTTACAATGATGTGCCTCAATGTGATGTTATTCTTATTCCTGTGGTTCATAGGGCTTCTTCTTTTTAGCTCTGTCATTAATATCAGAAAATTCTCAATCATTATCCTTTCAAACATTTCTCTAACCCAGTCGTTCCCTCATCTCTTTCTGAAAATTCAATGAAAAAATATTTTAGACTTTCTCATTTTATTGTTTTTTGTCTCTTATCAGGATCAAATATTGCATTTAGTTGGCACAGCTCTAATTTTTAGTTTAATCTAGAAACTTGACCTCTCTGGCAGGAAGGAGCTTCTGAAATCTTTGCTAAGCTTTTTAACATCACATCTCTAGCTTTCCTCTATGTTTCTCAGAGTCTCAGCCTATGCATGAACAAGTTTTGGAGTCAGTTATGGTTTTAAGGAGAATTTGTGCAGGGATTTCAGGATTCACCCCTTTAAGTCTCCCTCCCCAATTTCCTGCCATTCTGATAGTTCAAACACAAATCCTTCGCTCCTTAGTTCATTATCTTTACTGTATCAATATCCTGGTTATGACATTGAACTATGATTTGCAAGATCCTACCATTCTGGGAAACAGATTAGAGGTACACAAGCTCTCTCTGTATAGTTTCTTACAACTGCATGTAAATCTACAAGTATCTCAAAATAAAAAACAGCAACAAAGTTTAATTTAAAAAAAATCTTGAGGGGAGAGTCCATGCCAGAATATCCTCAGACTGTGGTCCGTTATTTTCATTAAAAAGAAAAATTCCCAGATTATTCTGATATATAACAAAATTTATGAACCACTGAATAATGTTGATGAAAAATTATTTTGAACTTAACCAAATTTCAACAGGCATATAGTACAATCATTTGATTAAATAGAAAACACCTTATATAGTTTTGTTTGTTTGTTTTTATACAGTTTTGTTTGTTTGTTTTTCTCTGTGCAGAATGCATATATATAAACCCTGTAGACGCAATGATCCCTGCAGAATTTGTGTGTAGCTCAGAATACTCAGTGTTGATCTTGCTCAAAATGAGGCCAATGTGAATAAAGATTTCTGAGATGTGGAGGGGAGGAGATATTAAACCCTTGTTTTATCGTGTAAATTCTGCAGAGAGCCTTGGCTAAACCCCAGATACACCAGGGAAAGTAGAGATATACCAGGGTGTGAGGATGTGTTATTTTACTTTAAAAAAAGAAAGAAAGAAAGAAAAAAGGAAAGGAAGAACAGGAAAGAAGCTGGATTTGGAACCAGTTATCTCTGAAGAATTTAGTGTTTCTTTTATTGGTTTTTGGCAAGAAAAGAGCTCCATCCTATTATATTGGAATAAATATTTTTAAAAATTTATTTTATATTGGAATAAAGTTTACAATGCTGTGTTAGTTTCAGGTGTACAGCAAAGTGATTCAGTTATACATACATACATATCCATTCTTTTTCAGATTTTTTTCCCATATAGGTTATTACAGAATATTGAGTAGAATTCTGTATGCTATACAGTAGGTTCTTATTGATTATCTATTTCATATATAGTAGTGTGTATATGTTAATCCCAAACTCCTAATTTATCCCCCTCCCCACCTTTCCCCTTTGGTAACCATAACTTTGTTTTCTAAGTCTTTGAGTCTGTTTCTCTTTTGTAAATAAGTTCATTTGTGTCATGTTTTTAGATTCCACATATAAGCGATATTATATGATATTTGTCTTTCTCTCTCTGACTTACTTCACTTAGTATGATAATCTCTAGGTCCATCCATGTTGCTGCAAATGGCATTACTTCACTCTTTTTTATGACTGAGTAATATCCTATTGTATATACGTACCACATCTTCTTTATCCATTCCTCTGTTGATGGACATTTTGTCTTCTTCCATGCCCTGACTATTGTAAATAGTGCTGCAATGAACATTGGGGTGCACGCATCTTTCAGAATTATGTTTTTCTCCGGATATATGCCCAGGAGTAGGATTGCTGTATCATATGGTAGTTCTATTTTTAGTTTTCAAAAGAACCTCCATACTGTTCTCCATAGTGGTTGTACCAATTTACAGAATAAATAATATTTACTTATTCAAAACCTTAAGTAAAGGAGACATTGAGAACATAGTCTCCCTCTGCAGGACAGCTAAATAAAATTCAATTAGAGTGCAAATTAACTGGAATGCACTAAAATTGGTATATAACATTTAGGCATGTATTACAATGTTTGAGACTAAGACTCTAACAGAATTCACGTAGAAGATGTTTAAGCAGAACGGTTGACATTTAAAAAGAAGGGTGGGGAGAGGATCAAAAAATTGCAACACAAAACAAGATAACCAGGTTTTAAATTATAAATAACAGATAAAAATTGTTGTAGGATAAATAAATAGCAAAAACCAGATATTTCTATATAGGATACAATTTTGTATACAGTTGAATTAAGTAATAGCATTTTCATGTTCATGAAGTTCCAAACAGAAAAAATGCTGTTAGAAATTTGATATTTGTCAAATAAATTAGATATAAAAGAATTAATGATGAAAAATAAGAAATTAATAAATATTTTATTTATAAGAAATATCTCAAATGATAAATCGTGCACCTAGATAATACACCTTTAAGTCAAATTAGAGCGTGAGAAAGCATTGATCCATATTAGGTAATGATGAAAGTATCAATTAATTCCTAAAAATAAAACTTGGTAATTATTTCATACTATAATAGACATATAACTTAAAATGAAAATATTAAAATAACCCTTTTATTAATTAATGCAAAATTCAAAGGAAAATTCAAGTTTATAATATAATCAATTAATGGAAATTTAAAAATAACCCCTCATTATTAAATAACATAAATCTCAAAGGGGAAGTCAAGTTTGCAATAAAACAATATCATGGAAATAATTTAAATATGAAAATACTTATCAAACCTAAGAGAACTTGGTTATTTCTGAAGATAAATGCATTATCTTAAGTGTCATTGGTATTGAAAATTTAAAGAAAATTGATTGAAGCCCTTTGTGTAGTTTTGTTTTTCAAATACACTTCCATTTTGTGGTGGCTATTAACAGAGGAAAAGAGATATTGATATTCCTTCACCTCATGCTAGACTGTGGGCTGGGATATCAGGGAAAGTGGACTAATTCTCCACATCAGATTTAGTGGGGTCAGTACTGGATTCTGTATAAGAAGTGTGACTATCTAGTCTTTCATAGTCTTTGAGAAATCATGGATACCAAAATGAGTAGGAAGGATCTCCCAGTCACCATGCACAACTTATTCCCAGAAGATGCTTTTAGAATTGTTTGGCCCTCAGACATTTCTCCAACTTCAGCATGTAGATTATGCTCGATCCCATAAAGTAACAATGGCCTTATTAAATTGAAAATTAGATTGACTGATTTCACAGCTGGTAACTGTGAAAATTATACTAATTAATCACCCTCTCACCCCAAACACACACATCACCAAATCTTCAGACTTTTGTCATGACTTCTAAGGATCCAACTGTCTTCAGCATTTTTCTTATGTGCAAACTTTAGATAACTTTCCCAATCTTTTATGTTGTGGTGCAAAGAAACGTGACAATAAATAATTTTAGACCTCGAATGTCTCACAAACATCATAAGCTAACCAGAAAGCACGTGAGATGCAAAAGTGGGAAAGAGAAATGTGAAGTAAGAAATACTAAAATATTCTTTACTCCCAAACAATTAACTTTATTTTCTAGAACACAATACTTCCCGAAACTAACTAATATCAGTAATATTTTCCAACTCACCTGGCTTGAAGGACACTGGCTTGCAGCTCCTCTAAAGCATTTCTCTTCTTCATAGTCATGTAGTATAATTGAGTTTCCAGGCTCTTGGAAAATCACACAAGGCCACATAACTGTTCTATTTGATGTAAGGCTTGTTAAACTATGTCATATCTAAATAACTATGCTCTTCTTACTTTCATCCAAGTGCAGATGAAGAAAGCCATCTTGGGACAGCTGAGTCATAAACTAGAAGGATCTAGTTCTTTGTGAATTATGATTCATAATGAGTGAATTTATGATTCTTTATAAATCAGCAATTAGAGGAAAACTGCCTGCTGATCAGAAACACTATTTTGGAGTTTATGTGAGAGTATAATAAAATCCTATTATTCTAATTTGTTTGAACAAATGTAACTTTGTGTTTGTAGGTTACAACATTTAGCATTACCATAACTATTATACTGGGCCAACTTAATTACTATATGAAACCACTGTTTTCTTTTTTGTTTTGAAATGAGTTAATTGCCTCAAGTGTAAAATGTCTTTGAGATTATTGGTATTATTGGCAATAGGTTAGTATAAAGTATAGTGTGAAAAAAATGAAGGCTAGGCAAAAAAATTTGCAATATCAACCACCTGGTTGATACCTGAGCTTATTTAAATATTGAAAAAGAATAACACATTGCATCCAGGCAGTCACTAGTAAAAATTATATATATTTTGGCATTTTACAGTGTTTATGATAACACATGCTATTTTCTCTTCCAGTGAGGCTATATAATGGCAGAAGCAGTCCATTACTATAAAAAAATAAAAAATAAAAACAAAGACAATAGAATCTGAAATGATGGCACTACATTTCAGAGAATCCCCTTGCCCATATGACTTTGAAGAAAAATAATTAAGCAAAATTTGGAGGAGGAAGTTGAGTCTGTTATTATTCTCTGAAGGTCATCATGGTTAGAGTCCTTGAAGAAGGATGACCAGCAAGTTCCTTCGCCTCACTCTTCCCACTCTGCACTGAGCTCTTCTTTCTCCTGGTCCCTGCTAACCAATTGCAACTCTGGACCCACATTCATATGCTTGGAACAAATTCATAGAAACATGCGTGACAAGAGGCAACAGACTTCCAAGGCCCACTCCTCAGGCCCCCTGCAAGAGCAGGACATGGCTGGCTTCCCGAACTCTCTGCACGCTCTAACATGCCTACCCACACCACTGATTCAGGAGGCCTGGTGTGGGTTTTTCTCTCATTCCTCCTTTTTGTGTTCTTTACTATCATAGCTTCACTATGTAAGATCTTAGTCCAATGAAAAATTTTCTTATTTAAAAATTATATACAGTGGTAGTTCTTCTCTTAACTGATCCTGAACTGATTCAGAAGATTATGACTAGTATATTCTACCTTCGTATCATAATACCCAACTGCTTTAGAAGATTATACTTTATGACTATTACATTCTACTCTCATATCATTGTGCAAAATTATTAATTTTTCCTCCAAGTGTTGTTTTGGGATATTTTTTGGAAGCAGCTCTATCTTTAGTGTAATACTGACAAATTACAAGAATGAGTAAGGACCATATTCTCTGAATATTTAAGCTTTTTCTGTCTTTCAAGTTTTTTAGAGAAAGACAGAAATGGTAGTATGAATAATCAAAAGGTGTTTAATCCAAATATTTTTAGAAAAGATTTTTGCAATAACTGCAATGGTTTCACTGCAGATTTACCTTCCTAGCATATTTTAGTTCGACTGTAGATTAGCTTTCTCTGCAAAGAACAGGACCTGACAAAAGAAGACCTAATCTGGGAATAACATGCGGCAGGGTCACCAAGTTTGTTTAAAAATTAGATACAACCAGAATGACATATAAAAAAAATAATAATAAGTAACATTTTGTTGTCTTTATGAATCAAATTAATTCATGAGTCCATGATTAATATACCATAATTATTTTGTCTTTCACAGGCATTTGCCAGTAAACCTATGTATGATGTATAAGGGAACAGCTGACCTTAATGAAATAGCTTTAAAAACGCTTCAGATTTGAGTAGGGAAAGCTTTTGCTGACTGCTATTTTTCATTTCTTTCCTGGGATTTTTAATTCTCTTTGTGAACATCTAATTTGTAAGGATGTATTACTCCAAATTTTTACACAGTGAGAAATAAAAAAAATTTAGAGAGATTGAAACAGACTGGCTCATGTAGGCACACGCATGCATATACATTTTCAAAAATTTAAGAATGAGGTTAGCAGTAAGGGAAACCAATATGAATATTTAAAATTAAAAGGCATAAAAGCGCTCTAGGATTCAATATTTATCATAGCATATTTGGAAATTTGGGGTAATTAGGCCCACCAGTTAAATGCAGTCCAACATACCTATTATTTTTGTTCCCTTCTTGAAAAACAGACTGTTTGGATCTATATTTTTTTTTTCTCTTATGCTGTTTCTCACACTGCTCTGTAATCCTGAACCCTGGATTCATTATTCACCTACTGACATTCACTATAACCCATACCAAATGGGGCCACCATTTCATCATAAATAAATACTCCTACACTCATAATATCTTCACAAATAGCATCATATCCCTTTGGGGCTTCATTGAAGGATCTCCTTCAAAGACTACTTCTCTTTTAGCCTTCACCAAGCCTTTTATCATCCTTGAATGACTTTGGCACTCTTCTTTTATCTTAGAACACCTCTTCTTCTGAGGTGTTCAGAGACATAAACATCTTTATATATGCCTTATTATGTTGTAAAATATATGTATGATTTTTATACATATCACAACCCTGTGTAATCACCATTTTATTTCACATTATTAATCTCCCGTTCTCATCTTAGATCTGTAGCTGGTCACTTGATCCACTTTCTCTGGAATCTGCAATAGCTTCTCCTCTATGTTTCTGTATAACCTATAAAATGTAGATTACCTCTACAGTTGAAGTTTTCTTGTTCTGTACCTAGGTACCCAAGAAGTGCTAGGGAGAATGCATAAAAGCTGATGATTTTCAGCCATTAACACTCTTCATCAGTCCCTCAGCTTATTTTGGCCAGCTCTTTATCTCGTTCCCCACTTAGTAAGCATTCAGACTTTTGATTTCTCCTTAAACTTCTTGCCCAAACTTAACTCTCTTTCCTATCAATAAGAAACCAATAACCTCCTGATTTTCAAAAAAGAAAAAAAAAAAAAACTCAGACTCTCTTCCCTGGATATTGTACATTGGTGAACATTGCTCCATGAACTGTTCTTGGCTTCCATGGCATTACTCTGTTCGTTCTCCACTTTTTTCCCCTGTCTTTCCTTTCTCATTTTCCTTTGCCAGATCTCTTTGTCTAACGTTTTTCTTCTCTATACCTTGCCTTTGAGTGAACTCACTTGCAAACTGTGCTTTAAATACTGCAAATACAAACTTATTGGAAGCGTTTTAAAGGCAAAAAGAAAAAAAAAAAGAGGATGAGGTATCCCAGAGGTTAGTAAAAGCAACAGCCACCATGCCTAGGAACAGAGAGGAAAAAGGGAAGAGTTCACGTGACCAGAGCCCAGGATCCTAGGCTTTCTAATGGGAACTGGAACTACATGAAAAGCAGATGTCAATCAGGAGCTGGAACCATAGTAGATAAAACTTAGGATTTGAAAAGGATGAAATGGAAGAAATATCCTGCCTTCTTTACCATCCAGCCTTTTTCCCATGCTTCCCATTAGTAAAACATAGAGCCAGTGAGCAAGTGCACCTGGGGATATTGCAGGGGTCAGCCCCTTGAAGTACAAAGGAAAGCAGGGCAGAGAAATCACAGTAATGACTGTGGCATGATGGCACTGGCTTTTGGGCCTTTCCACAGGTTATCTTTTTTTTAGAATGTTCTTCCCACATATGTTGTTACTGTATCTATGTAGTCTTTCCTGATGCCGCATCTGCCATATATATTTCTAATATATAATTATATATTATATTACATATAATATGTAATTTTTAAATATCTGCCTAATGTCTACCAAGGTTCCAGATTCAAATAAGTTATTCTTACGTTTGCTGAATGAATAAGCATCACTAATTCCAAATACCAGCTTCCAGGTCTCAGAAATTCTTGTAAAACCAGAAAAAATGTATTGATATTTGAAAAACTTTGTCCCCAAATAACTACACTCAGGTTCTAGATGTGTAAGTATAACTTCATAAACTTCTGACTCATAGATCCTCATACTACAGAGACTCTCCTCATGTTCTCCATTACACAAATATCAGTTTTCTCCCACTAATTTTAAAACAGTTTTAAAACTTTTAAAATTCAATATTGCGTCCTTTAAATGCTCCCATTCAGTTCCACTATACTGTCTTGGGAACACATCTCACAACCTCAGAGAGACAATGAACAGCATAAGAGGCTAGATTCTGGAGTGTGACAGGGTAAATGTATAGTCTGACTTCTACATTTACCTCCTGAGTAACCACAGGGAAATTATTTACTTTCCCTATGCTTTTGTTTTCTCATCTTAAAAACGAAGAGGTTAATATTAACTAATCCATATGATTATTGTGATTACTGAGTCAATAGGTAAAATACTTTAAAAATTGCCTGGCTGAATATTTTTAATACTTGTTACCAATAATCAGATGAATACTCATTAATTTTAATGAATACTAATTCAAAAACCCATTATAAGAGTGCATAATACAAAAATCCTAAATATGAAATAATATAATATGCATGTAATGGACAAATGCTATTAATATAGGTAATCTAATTACAAGCTGAACTTACAGAAATAGGTGAGGCTTTATTTCACACTCTATTATTTAATTATGTAGTTAGGTGCCCAATGACATACCAGAGACTGCTGTCCAATTAGAGAAGACAGAGGAAGAATACAGTGGAGTGTACCCAAACTGTATTTGATCAGAAAAATACAGTCCTCTGGAACTTGTCAGAGAGCACTGCCATTTTGAATGGCTAATATTCTAAACTGCATATGTTTATTAATAATTAAATTAACTTGTAAGGGTTTTAAGGGAAAATTTTTTTTAAACTAGGGTAATGTATTGAAATTTTAGACTCAAGACTTACTGAAAAAGTCAGATATATTACATGAATAATACTAGAAAATATATTGATGTGTGCATTTTAATAATTGGTTTCTAACTTTTGTACTTCTTCTCTGACCTCCGAAATTTCCACTTGATTTCCTAACTTCAGGTTTCACACTTTTCTCAGTGCATTGTGTCTATCTTAACATGCAGGAGAAATTCTATTCTGAAGAAGTGACACCAGTTCCATGTTTATTGCTAGCAGTCTAGTTCTTGAATTTTGAGCCTTACCTAGGAAATAGGTCCTTGTTTTTTATTCATGTATAGGATCTATGTTTTAGTAAAGCTACTCTAGGATTGGGAGCCTGCCACTATCTTGTCTTTCTCCCTCACAAGGTTTGAAACCATTATTTATGACCCCCAGCTGAGTTTCTAGAGAATTCTACTTGCTAATGAGCATCTTTGATCCGATTACTACTTACTATGTGTACCTGAATAACTATCATTATACAGCACCTGCCTATCATGACCTTTATTGTTAAGGGTTGAATTGTGTCCCCCAAAAGGATATGTTAAAGTCATAACCCCCAGTACCTGTGTAACCTTATTTGGAAATAGGGTCTTTGGAGACGTAATCAAGTAAAGATGTGGTTATTAGTGTAGACCTTAATACAATATGACTTCTATACTTAAAAGAAAAGGGAAATTTAGACACAGAGATACATAGGAGGGCACCAGCGTGGTGCACAGCAGAGACAGAAATTGAAAAAATGCAACTGCAAGCCAAGGAACACCAGGATTGAAAGCCACCATCTGGAGCTAGGAAGAGGCAAGGGAGGATTCCACCCATAGCCCTGCCCACAAATTGATTTTGGATTTCTCATCCCCAGAACTGTGAAAGCATAAATTTCTGTTATGTTAAGCTACCAGTTGGTAGTAATTTGTTATGGTAGCTCTAGGAATTGAATATATTTATCTTACAAATTATTTATATCAGATATAACCCAGAATGGCAGCAAATTCTAATTCATATAAGAATTATGTCTTGTAAGACTGTTAACAAAAAGTGATGCTCACATGCATCTTATTTTGTAAGAGAAAATATTAAATAGGCTCATTATTTGATAAAAAAATTGTGTGGTAAGTGTGAGTTGTGAGAAGGAGTTCATTTAGGAAGATGACAAACCAACTTTTAAAAATAATTTCCTTTGCCTAACTGAAAATAATTGTATCTTTACTCAGTTTAAAAAATGATGAATTAATATAAGATAAAAACTACAAACTGATACAGTAGGAGCTTAAACTATCTATTTTCACTAATTGAAAAATTATAGATCTCCTTTGGATCAGAATATGCCATTGTTTAAAGATTTTTGTTGGCCTTGGGACCTTTTATGTAAACCTTTCTACTATTTTCTTCATATGTATGGCCCTAGATTTTTTCCTTGAAAAAGAATCAGTTTCTAATTGGTCCACTTTGTAACATTGTCAATAATTTTGATGGCAAATAAATAGAAAAACAGTAATATTATATAACTCTGGAGTGAGCTGAGAAAACAAATATTAGGAAAGATTTCCGTTCCCCCATTCTTACAGGCTATGACAGCGCCTACTTTAGTGCCTATACAGTAATAGAACTATCAGAAGGAATACTAATGATGACAGTGACAAAGGTGACATTCATAGATT
This sequence comes from Phocoena phocoena, assembly GCF_963924675.1. Classification (NCBI taxonomy): domain Eukaryota; kingdom Metazoa; phylum Chordata; class Mammalia; order Artiodactyla; family Phocoenidae; genus Phocoena; species Phocoena phocoena. The sequence goes on from NC_089223.1 coordinate 115,220,949, forward strand.
GATGCATTCTGTATAAAGGGATTTGTGAGAAAGGTATGTTAGAAATATTAAACCATTTTTCTCGTCCAAAAGAAATGCCACATAGTCTTCTTTACCCTTGCCAACATTTAGTGCATTTCAGTTTTCGAGCTATGTCTTTTATTGTCCTGCATTAAAAAAAAAAAAAAAAAAAAAAACTTAAAAAAAATCTTTTAAAAAAGTGCCAATCAATGTGTGTACTCCATAGGGTAAAGTGGATCAGTAATTGATTTTTCACGAAACCACATCATCATAGAGACAACAACCCCCCCCCAACCCCCACTCCAACTGCCCAATTTGTCTCCAAATTCTACTTTTAGATGCAACCTACAGAAACTGCTCTTTTTTCCGGTTTTAACCAGGAAGCTGGACCAGCTCTATATCATTTACTTCCAGAACGACATTGCTGTGAGTAAACCAATTTGAGCATGAGAAAATGGTTTGAATAATTTACAAACAGAAATGTTAAGATTACCACAATAAGTGTTTACCCAATATACAAATAAACATGAACATACCCCTATTTTAGCTTTAGAATTTTAAAGGAATCAAATGAACTGTCCATGGTCAAAGTTAATGATGATTTCAAACACAAAAATTTGATCTATTTGCTTTGATTTTATAGAAAGGGTCATAATTTTTATGATAACAGGTAAATAGAAATAGACCATTTATGGCAATACTCCCCCTAACAGTATGCTAGTATTTATTGTTCCTTCCTTAGATAACCATTGCTGCACAGATGCATTAGTCACTTTTCATGCAAAAATGGAATATTAGATTTTACACTCGCCATCAAATAAAACTTTGTGAGAGTCTAGCTTCAATTGTGGGTATGATTGGATATCTGGAATCGTTTTGAGGTGAGAGCAGAGAATGTACCTGGGTTTTGCAGACTAGCAACCTCAATAAAAATGGCATTAGGTCCTCAGTCTTTAACGATCTGCTAGTTGGTTCAGTTCTGAATTTGTCAGGTAATAGGCAAGGAGGAAGGATACACAGTAAACTGGACTAGTGTGGAAAATAATGCAAGACCATGAATTCTAGGTCTTTTCATCAAATGTCAGAACTAGAATTTTATTTCAGTTTTGATAAATTGTACCAAGCATAATATTAAGTTACACCTTCTGTTTTCATAAGAGTGTTATGAACCTTAGTGAAATGCTCATTCAGTAAAGGAAATTTTTCTTCCTCCCAAAATATGTGTTATATTCCTTCTATTAACTTGTGATATGTCTGTGTGTGTAAGTATGTATCTCAAGTTGGTGACAAAATAACAAAGGAAACATACTAATAATTTTCATCCAGTTAATCAACAATTAAAGTGATTTAGGCCTAGGTTAATAATTTACAATGTTTTCTTTAAATCTGAACTTTTTAAAATAATGAGCCAAATAAATGGAGATTTGTAGTACTTACCTATAAAGATGTTTATATATTTAATTAGAAAGTTTTGAAATGTTTAATAATACCCTGTGATGAATTGGGATAAATACATAGATAATTTCTATGCTCTGTTATGTCCATCTATCTATCTCTCTAAAATAATACAAATCTCTCTAATACAATAATGGTATAATTTTAATCCTGTTTATCCCCTTGTTATCCTCCAGACAGTGCCCATCTCTTTCCTTTCATTGCAGTGTAACATAGAGTTTGTAACTTGCCCGTAAGGCATTTCTACTCATATACTTATTAACAGTTCAACAAAACACAGGTCACATCTATTTTCTAGAGCTGAAAGTAAGGATATATGTATATATTGTATATGTAACAATTTTCACTTCCTTACTGATGCCAGTTGCTGAACGTAAAATCCAATTTTTTTGTATCCCACTCTATGTTAAATGTCTTGTAAATAATGAAAAACAAGCAGCTCGTTATTTTCAACTTAACTGTAGTCATAATAGACCAAATTTCAAAAATCTGTGGCCCATTCAGAGAATATAGTCTTGCTTTGAATATAATTTTAGTTGCACTAAAGTTCAGTAGTATTCTAAATTAGTTTGTAGGTTAATTTCATCGTGTAAGTAAAAAATGCCAGCTTCTGAATTATTTTGACAGATGGTTTGCATGATCACTTAAAAATATATTACTTGGACTTTAAAAAATAATCAGTAGATTGGTTTATCACTAAGATTTTTAAAAAAGTAAGCAGCCTTATTATATTCAGAATGAGATCCTAATAAGGCACACTAAGTGTGTTCTTCATCTGAGAGTACCTGCAGAGTTCACTAACCACCCAGCTCATTAACTTTGATATGTTATCAATATGGGAAGAGGGTATGAAACAAATGTGAAGTGAATGTTGCCCTATGAAGTCAATCTCGTTTAACTCAAGACTGTATTTCGCACTGTGCTTATCTTTTGTGCTAAAGTGCTTTGCACAAGTTCTCAGTAAGAGTTAATTGAATCTATTGATTATACTAGTTTTGCACACATCAAACCAATTAATTCAAATAAAAATTATTTAGTGCTCTTGCAAGTACATACACAAATAAAACCAAGAAAATGCTTTTGAAAAGCATAAAAAACAGACATACCAATTACCACTTGAAAATAAAATTTAAGCCAATGTCATCTCCTAATAGAAATAAGTTGTGGATGACATTACTATGCCCATCTCATTAATAATCCCTAAATATAACTCACATTTTGAAATATAACAAAAACAATCACCCATAAATAAATGGGTGATTGCTATAAAATAGCTATACTTTAATCTTCTGTTTCTTCAAATGCCACAGCAATCATTCCAAAGTGAAAAGTCAATCAAGAGTTATCTGGTTAAGTAATTCTAAAAAAAAAAAACAAAAAAACCCCCCAAAAACTATGACCAAACTTATCTACAAAACAGAAATAGACTCACAGACATAGAGAACAGACTTGTGATTGCCAAGGGGAATGGAGGTAGGAGAGGGATGGATTGGGAGTTTGAGATTGGCAGATCCAAGCTATTATATATAGAATGGATAAACAACAAGGTCCTACTATATAGCACAGGGAACCATATTCAATATCCTATGATAAACCATAATGGAAAATAGTATTAAAAAAACAATGTATATATATATGTATACCTGAATCACTTTTCTGTACAGCAGAAGCTAACCCAGCATTGTAAATCAACTATACGTCAATTTAAAGAAACAAAAAAACTATGACCAGCAGCTTAAGAATCTAATATGTATAAATATGCCATTTCGTTACCTATATTTTCTAATTTATTACTCTGGAATTTCTCACATTTTACATGGGAGCTCAAGTAGATCAAATCCCTTGGTTAAAATAGAAAATGTAGAATGAGTTCTCATCTTTAGTGTATTATACCCAGAAAGATTATAACACTAAAAATTAGTAAGATACAATGGTGTTATTATCAGGAAAACAAGTATGATAACTATTCTTTGTGTGTAATTTGATTATTTACATATATATTATCACATTAACTTCTCAAAAGATACTACTAGTATCCTGTTATAAAGTAGAAATCTATAAATTAGTTTTAAGAATTTTCTCATGCTCCTGATTAATGAAGCTTAACCTCAGACTCTGATCTTTTAACTTCAAGTATCCTATTCTTTCCTCTGACACTCAGTGAGAATAGTTTATTAAATTAAATAAACTAATTTATAAACCAAGTAGATAAATTCTAAAGTAAAACACCTTAAGTTATTTTCTCTAAAGGACACATTAAAGTAAAACATTTACTATTATAGCAGGTGATGACCAGGTTTGAATTTGGAAAGCCTCTAATAGAATAAATGGAAAATATCTAGGTCTTATACTCCATACAAAGATAATGAAGGATTGTCCCAAAATATTAGAATAATAGTGATGGTAATTCTAGGTCACAGGTAGGAATATTATTTTCTATATTTCAGTGTAAGCTTGTTTGGAGTTCCTATGGGTCTGGAGACATAAAGGGCAATACTTATCTTTTAACTGGGCAGGTATCTCACTCTGGGATGTCTTCCAAGAATCCCGACATCCTGTGCATCTCTATGAGACAATCTAGGGACAAACAGGACACCGTGTTCACAAACTTTGCATATTTGTAGGTGCTTGAAGACTAAACCAAAGGAAAGCAACTTTGAACAAATGGCAATTCATTATTCTCACCAACCTTCAATCTTGGAACAGACTCTGTCCTAATGCCATGACTTACGAGAACCTATGTGATACAGCTAAAGTGTGTTTAGAAAAATATTCATAAACTTAACTAAATATATTTATTAAAAAGATGGTAAAATAAATTGAATAATCATCCAGATCAAAAAGTTAGATAGAGAACTGGAAACATTAATCTAAGAGGAAGCAGAAGAATAAATATAACTGCATAAAATAATGAGGTAGACCACAAAAAGCTGATAAAACTACTGAATAAGTATGAGTTGATTCTTTTCATATAAAACAATAGAAGAGATCAACATTTAGAGATTGATAACATAATAAGGAAAAAGTGCACATAATTTAAAAATGAAATGAGAGTAAGATATCATAAGCCCTAATGAAATCAAAAGAATTATAAGAATACTTTTCTCAATCCTATTATTGAACAATCTTCTACGCAGACACATGCAAAAAAATACATATACATACCATTTTTATAGAAAAAATAATGTTCATACAGAAAAAGAAATAAACAAAGGTCCAGTTTACAGGTAATGTGTATCTACAAAGAAGAGAACCAAACAAATAAAAGAAAGGAAAACAGTTCAAAGGCAGTACAGTAATTGAGAAAGAAAACAAAACATATCTATAGACTAAAACTGCATACTGCTCCCCTCCAAAGAAAAAGAAAAAACGAAAGGATAAGATATACTTTAGTAAACTTACTGCACATCAGAGAAAAGGGCAGAATCTGGCATCCATGTTATAAAAATCAAATAACCTAAAAAAGAAGGAAGTTAATTCTCCTGAGGCTTTTCCATATTATAATTTTGCATTTTTTAAAGAAAGAATACCCTATGAAGTATTCATGGAAAGAAGGGTGAGCCAAAATTTTTACAAGCAAACTGTCATTGAAGTGTAAAATGAACAGAGTCAAAGCACCTCAAAAGATTTTAAAAAACAGGGGTGTACAATTACCAGGATTTTTCTTGGAGGATCTTTTAGAGGATTGCATGTTTGGATAATGTCTGCTCCATGTAATTTTCTTTAACAATAAGAATACTTATCATCTTAAGTCAGCGTGAAGGCCAGATTTTACAATGTTTTCTACTCTGCTACCCTTTGTGTCTTAGTTTTGTCCATTGGTGAATAGCTGAAGTAACTCTAGATACTACATCAAGGCAAGGCAATGCTGAGATTCAGAAACAGACCACCTTTATTCATATCTGTGCCCCCAAATAGAAAATATTTTCCTAGTGACCCCATAATACATGATCTATCGTTACTCTTTGGACAGAATAATGTGATTTTTGCACATGCAAAAAATACGTAGTCAGAAACTTAATACAGGCAATGAAATAAGACAGAATAAAGAGTTAAAATATATGAAGTCATAAACCACAATAAAAATCAAACTTACTTCACTAGAGCTATATTGTTTAAAAAGTTTACCAGTCTTAGCATATGAGTGCTCATGTGGAACCCCCCAAAATATGGATGTAGAAATCTAATTAAGAATAAAATAGCTTTAATTTCAATGACCCCTGTAGTACAACCTTAACCCTACCCTAAGCCTAATAATATCTCTCTGTACCATAAGAACAGAGAGATTCTGCCATCAATGTCTCTGGAATAACCACAAAATTTGACCATAAATTAGGAAATAAAGAAAATAAGCATCATATAGTGGGAATAAAACAATCCCAAAAAAGTAGAAATAAAGAAAATTTTATCGATCTGGATATAATAAAATTATAGATCTGTTGCAAAGGTAGAAAAATACCAGCATCAAGAATATTTTTAAAATACCATTAATGCTTTGATCCAAAAAGAAATATGATTCAACAATTTATTTATTCTATTTACAAGCATTTCCAAACAATTATTATAGAGCAAGCACTGAGGATACAATGATGACCACAAACACGTTCATTAGCACATCTATCACCTCACAGTTACTTTTTTTTTTTTTTGAGAATGCTTCAGATCTAGTCTTTCAGCCAATTTCAAATATACAATGCAGCATTAAGTATAGTCACCACGCTGTACATTAAATCCTCAGAACTTTAACAACTGAAAGTTTGTACTCTTTGAACAACTGTTACGATTTTGTTAAATCAACAATTGTTAAGTAGAACCACAGGGTGCCATATGATGAACACAGTTCAACAAAAGGCCACGAGAGGAACTGAAATAGTTATCTCAGTATTTATTACTCACAGGTCTTGGTGGAACTACAAGGCATGCCTCAAGAGCCACATGGGTAGATCAAGGCAGGGTGCAGGAGGAGCAAGAGTGATGTGCCATTATTAGGGTCTGTTGGTGGAATGCTTTGGGGTTCCTGGGCTAAGGCCTGTGACAAAGTCAACCCAGAAAGAGGAATTTTGGTAAGCTCCATGGGGTCTTACCTAAGAGGTACACAAGAAGAAGGCACTGGGAGGTAGAAGAGACTGTTTATCACATTGGGGAAGTCATATCAGGAACTTTCATTTACCTGTGACTCTGTGGGCTGTTATCTAGGGCATATGCTTGCATGGTGGGCTAATGTTAATTTAAGGCCAAACAAAATGGATGCCAAGGTGGCAGTGCCATGGAATGGCTTAGCTAGTCTTGTCACAAACGTCTCCCCATTCCCGCCAACCCCAGCCCCTAGCAACCGCTATTCTATGCTTTGTTTTTTGATATTGATTTTTTGTGGGGATTTCACATGTAAGTGATACCATACAGTATTTGTCTTTCTGTTTCTGACTTATTTCACTTAGGATAACGTCCTTAAGTTCCATTCATGTTGTCACAAATGGCAGGATTTCCTTCTTTTTTTACTGCTGAATGATATTCCATTGGATGTGTGTGTGTATGTGTGTGTGTGTGTGTGTGTGTGTGTGTGTGTGTGTGTGTGTATATGACATTTTGCTCTCCATTCATGCATGGATGGATGCTTAGGTAGTTTCCATATTTTGACTATTGTGAAAAATGCTGCAATAAACATGGGAATGCAGAAACCTCTTTGCGATACTATTTTCAATTCTTTTGATGTATACACATCAGTGGGATTTCTGGATCATATAGCAGATCTATTTTTAATTTTTTAAGGAACCTTCATACTCTTTTCCATAATGGCTGCACCACTATACACTCCCACCAACAATGTATAAGGGTTCCCTTTTCTTCACATCCTCACCAGCACTTATATTTTGTCTTTTAGATAATAGCCATTGTAACAGGAATGAAATGATATCTCGTTGTTTTGACCTGTATTTTTCCTGATGATTAGTGATGTTGAGCACCTTTCATATACTTGTTTGCCATTTGTATATCTTCTTTGGATAAATATCTATTTAGTTTCTTTGCCCATTTTAAAAATTGGATTATTTGTGGTTTTTTGCTTTTCTATTGAGCTATAAGAGTTCCTTGTATATTTTAGACACTAACTTCTTGTCAGAAACTAGCTTCTTGTCAATATTTTTCCCATTCCATAGGTTGCTTTTTCATTTTGTTGAGGGTTTCCTTTACTGTGCAGAAGCTTTTTAACTGAGGTGGTTCTACAGGTATATTTTTGCTTTGGTGCTTATACTTTTTGTGTCATATGCAAAAAATCTTTGCCAAAACCAATATCAGGAAGTTATTTTCCTATGTTTTCTTCTAGGGGGTTCAGGTTTTATATGTAAGTCTTTAATCCATTTTGAGTTAATTTTTGTAAAAATTCTTATTGAGTTAATATAGGCCTTGATAGTTAAATGGATTCAGCTTCGTAACTACAGAAACTAAAAGAAGAGGTAGATGAAATGGAACTAGGATTTTTTGAAGAAATAAAAGGCAAGAAGCTTAGCTAACAAGTCAAGAGAAGATTAGTATGTGAGGAAAAGGAGTGTCACTGCCAGTTAATGGAGAAAGAGAAAAAAAATTAAGAGAAACTGCCTAGATTACATAAACTTTAGGGAAAAGGAATTGTCTTAGTTTGTTTGCACTGCTATAACAAAGCAGCACAGACTATGGGCTTATAAACAATAAACATTTATTTCTTACAGTTTTGGAGACGGGAAGTCCACGTCACAGTGCCAGCATATTTCTGGTGAGAGCTCTCTTCCGGATTGTAGACTGCCAACTTTTCATTGTATCCTCATGGCAGAAGGGGCAAGGGAGCTCTCTAGGGCCTCATTTATAAGGGTACTAATTCCATTCTTGAAGTTTCCATTCTCATGACCTGTAATCTCACTGTAAAAGCCCATGTCTTAATACCATTATATTGACATTAGGTTTCAACACATGGATTGGGGTATGGGAGCATAAACATTCAGCCTATAGCAGGAATAAAAGGGTTTTTGTTGTCATTTTGGATTGTTTTGTTTTTCCTCAGTCATGTTCTTCTTGAATGCCTTGAGCAACATATTTGTGTTGCTTTTATATGCTAAGACAGTTCTTTTGAAATTAAGAGCACAGAGGCTGATTTTTATTTTAACCACATGGAGTTCCTTTTCCATTAAAACACAAATAGCCTGAAGAAAGGAAAGCACTAATCATTCATACAGTCACTCCTTCATTTATTTCTTCATCGATCTAATACTTACTGTGCACTTATTTTGTGCCAGGTTATATCCTCTGTGCTTGGTACTATTTAAAGAAGAAAACAGAAAAGGATGGCCATTCTCATTAAACTCCTCATAAAACTTGCATTCTAGCAGGAGGAGACAGAACATGATAATAATGTCAGCTGTGTAGTAAGTTAGAAGCTGGTAAGAGCAATGTATAACAGTCTTCACTTTTGTTGTTATGCTTCTCCTGGCCTAAGATAAAATAAATCGACTTATTTCTCAAGGGAAATTTTTCCCAGTGTTGTCACCTTCCTTCTTCATCAGATGATTGCTGCTGATGGTGAAGTCTTTTTCTCTAAAATTTCCAAAAGAGATTTAACATAGTTCAACACACTTTCTAAAAATTGTATATAACCCTGCTGTTTTTTCATATCCATTATTTGTCTTCATATATAGAAAACTGAAAAAAAATGAGAAAATACTTCATAATACATTTTCTCTTGACATACTAGGAATAAAATGAATTTAGATTCAATTTTATCTTCACAAAAATCTTGGTTTTACGTGAAAGTAAATGCAGTTATATCTTACAGGGATTTGACTTTACATAAGTATAGGAGCTAGTTAAGTAGTTTCTGTAAAGCTATGGTCATGTCTGACACAACACCTTGAAGCCAGAGAATAGCAGACAGTTAGGAAAGAAAGATGGATGTATGGTGGGGAGAAGAACAAGCTGGTACCCACAAATATGACCTGGAGCCCATGAGGACAGACAAATCTGTGTAACTTATTATTACCTCTGACTTTGATTAAAAAACGGGGGTGAGGGGCAGGGACCTCATTATAAAGGGAAACACATACACCTGGCATAGAACTCAGAGAAGCTGAAGAAGGATGCGCGGGAATGTGGAATAGTTGAATGCAGTGAGAAAAACAAGAATGTATATGAGGTACAGAAAATGGCTGCTGTTTCACTTTTGCCTTTCAATCTCCAGCAAGAATCTCTCTCATGGCCCACGCTAACTGGAGACAAATTGGAAAGGAATTCTAGGAAATGAAGTTTAGCTCCTCCAAGGTGACTCATTGCAAAGTCATCACAGATATCATTACTGAATTTCTCTATTTTCACAGAGAAATTGGTTTGAGTGCCAGTCTCCTAGGCTATGTCTACAAATTAATTTCAGAAAAATAAACTCTAAAAACTACTTTTTTAAAAAGGTTTCTTTCACATAGGAAAATTGTCTTATGGTAAAAAATTATAGAAACACAAAATTACAGTCTTGTGAAATAAAGATTATGATTTCCATGTATCTTCATTCAATTTCCATAAAGGTGACTGGACTCCAACTTTTTCATTCTCTTTGTCACTTGGCTAGCAATTCATATTCCAGGAGAGTGAGGCTCCAATGGAACCCCTCCTGGATTTGTTTCCTGGCTCTCTGGACCTGAAATACATGATGCCTGCAAATTACAGAACTGAGTCATCTATTTAATAACTCAGGCCAAAAACAAATATTTCCCTCTTTCTAACAGTACCACAATTTCCTTTAGAAACTTTAGTTTTCTCCATTAGTTAACGTTTATAAGATAATCTTGAGCATGTAGCTCAAGCTAGGTCGATAACAATGATACAACAGTTCAAAAAATAATCGATCATGAAGACAGCTACTATATTAATTTTAATTAATAATAGTTAATAAGGGACCCAAAATATTACTTGATGTTCAAAGAATGCTTCATAAAAATCAGGCCTGCATGCGCCCCAGGTATATGTATTAATCAGTGCTCTATAAATAGTTTATTTTTATACTGTCAATCCTAGAATTGTAACAGATAACAAGAGGTCGGTGCTGAAACAAAATTATAGTTGACACAGTAAATGAGCCTGAAAGAATAAATCCAGAGTAGCATGAGACATTGCCTTAGACTTAGACAACAATCAGTACCAGTCCAATCTGGTCAAGAAGCTGAAAGCACATGCTGTTTAGCATGTAACTCTCTCTCACAAATTTAAACTTCTGCCAGATACTCTCTTGCTTTGTTTGTAGACATAGACTTAGATAGTTATTTAGAGTTAGAGAAGTTAACAATAGCATATAGGAAAAATACATTCAGAAACTAGTTTTTATTGGACTATATTTTGGAGAAAATGAAATAGAATGTGATGATCTTATAGACCAACCACTTTCAAAGTGTATCCATCCACTTGCTTGGGGAGCCCACAACATTTTCAGGGGGTCCAAGAGATCAATACTATTTTTGTAGTAATGTTAGGATGTTATTTTCTTTTTTTCTTTGTGTTAATATTTCATTGAGTTTGCCACTAAAGTGGCAAACTCAGTGGTGAGTAAAACTGCTGATGCTTTAGCATGAATCAAGACAGTGGCACCCAACACTTCTGATAGTAATTGTTTTTTCAGCAGCAAATGCTCATTGTACAACAGAAAAACACAAGCCAGATTTCATTTTCAATGAAGATATAAAAGTTAATATCATTAAATATTGACAATAGCGCATGTGTATTTTTAATATTACATGTGAAAACACGTAAAGTGAAAATATGCATACAGCACTAATGGTGCATATCAAAGTACAATTGTTGCCTTAAGTGAAAGCACCTGAGTGATTGATTTGAGAACATAACTAGTGGCTTTTTTCAAATGACCACAATTTATGCTTGAAAGAATGACTGAGAGATAAACTGGGGTTATACTGGCTTAAGTGTTTGTCAGACATTTTCTTGGAAATGAACTGAGACTGACACTTTAAGAAAAATGACTTAAAATTTGAACTTAAGAGCAAACATTAGAATTTTGAAAAATTGTATATACCACTCTAAGCTTGATACCTTCCAGTCTTAAATACTTTTCTGATGAGGAAATTAGCAAATGCAATTATTTTTATAATAAAATGTGTCAACATTTGGACCAGTTTTTTATAACACAAACAATCAACTTTTTCGAAATGACCGACGTATTATGTTGCAAAATCATGCGTGGATAAAATGTTCATTCAAAATACAAATAGGTCCAGTGGATTCTAATGTCACACACAGTGACATTCCACACTGAAACTAACTTTTAAGAAACTGCTGCTTACTTCTGTTTTGGTTTATCATCAAAGAAGAATATCTACAATTATCTAGAAATATATATATATTAAAATATTGAAAAATGTAAAACAATTATATTTCCTTATTAATTTTTGCATTAAAAATATTTTTACAAAAGTAAGATATAACAGGTTTATTGCTATTATAAAAAGACATGATATATACATATTTTAGTATTACCCTTTTCAGTACAATAAAGAACCACATATAATAAAGAAATAAAAGCCTTTTGGGGCGGTGTCAAAAAAATTTTAAGTTTGTAAGTTTCCTGAAAATTTGATTACCACTGTTCTAAAGAGTAGAAATATAAAATATATACACTGTTTATTTTAGTAAAATGCCTCTAGTCTTCTTTTACTATTTTAAAGTCACTTATCTTAGATCATTCATTCATTTTTTTCAACAAAGGTTTATTGAAAAACTGTAGTGCAGTAGCCACTTTTGTGGTTGCTGGGATATGAAAGTGAACAAATAGACCTCTTTGCTCTTACATGGCTGCTCTTTTGTCCCTCCTTCTTAGAGACAATAATCCTTATTCCTTCACCTTCTGCTAAGGTCTTGGTGACTCTGGTCTCATTGTCTTAAGATTTTGAAAATGTATATAAAAAACCTAAAATAAAATCTTGCAATAAAAAAAGTATTTTTAAAAGTCTTTAAACAGGTTTATCAGTTTTATTCCCATAGCTATTGTAGTTAAAGTCAGTTCTTCAATTCTGATAAACTTTATTTTTATTCAATTTTATTTGACTTATCACATTTTTCAACACTGTCATCTCAAACGTTTCCAGGCTTTTATAGTTCCCATCCCCACATGCCTACACGTCTTTATAGTAGACCTCTCCTACTTAGAGTAAAGTCTGAACTGTGGGAAATCGACCAGTCTTGGAAATAGATATTGGAGAGCTGTTTTTTAGTAACTGATTTCTCACTCCGTGAGGATGAATGCATTTTTAAAGAAGTAGGTGCATACTGGGAAGCAAGTCCAAAATCCTCTAATTGGAGAGTAAATAGATAAAGCAGTAAGAGAAATTGGGGAAAAGAAATGAATCAGAAGAAGATTAGTGAATATCCAGGATCTTGAAAACTAAGAGAGAATGTAGTTTCAAATAGAATAGAAAGTTTACATGATCAAACGCTACTGAAAATTTGAGGAGGAATATAGTTGCTTGTACATATTAGCATAATTAAATCTAATTAGTTAGAATTTTCCTTGTTGTTAATTGAACAGTTTCTCCAGCTTGGCAGTAAAACATTTTCAGGAAAAGCGGTCATCTAAAAGTATGAATAACCTTGAGCTGGAAGACTTTTTAACTCTTACTCTCCCACTCAACTTCTGCAAATTGTGCAATGTCTGTTGATGTCTCCTGAGTTTCAAAATGTGTAGAGTAATACCTACCCTATTTATCAGTTTGTGAAAAGCAAATTAATATTATATTAAATGTACTTTGTAAAAGATCACATAATTTTAAGTAGACATTTGTTTTAGAAAAATATAGATTTTTGACTTACTGGCTTCTTTATTTCCACTTTTCTCTCCCCAGCCCCATCTAGTACATTTTAAATGCAATTATCACAAGATGACAATGGCCTAATATTGTATCTTTAAGAACTTCTTTATCAGGAATTTATCATTTTAAAAAAAGTCATCAGGACTATAAAAATGTGATTGACATCTATATAAGGAAATTGCACTAAAGTAACCTACTGAAATCTTGAGACTGGAAAAAACATAGTGGAAAGTTAGAAGACAAGATGACATAACAAAAAAGTGAATTAGCAAAATCAATGATAACTTGTCAACCAGAACTTGACAAAAGAAATATTTGACTGCAATGCCAATAATTTGTCTTTGAATAGTCATCTGAAACATTTATGGTGCTAAGATTTTCAAAATCCTCCTCATATACACAGAACATAAATTTTTGTCACAATTAATTTTCCTAAATGACTCTGGAAAAATATTTTTAAGTGTCATTTCATATAACTTTCACTGAAACCAAGTATTGCTGTTTATTGACAATAATGTAGTCTGGAAATAAATCTGAATAATTATTTGGTTTTATTAAACCACATTTAGCACTGATTAAGAGAAAGTGAGTTTTAGAATTATCAACCATTGTATGTATCTCTATGTAACTTCCCAGACTGCTTCTTTGACAACAGGATTTTAAATAAATCAATCAATAGGTATCTATTTGATGTAATGTTGACATACCCACATATTATAGGTATAACATATTTGTGTGTATAAAATCCTGCCTTTTCTAACTTCCCTTTCTCAGCTTAGCCTCAAGCCTCCACAGTTGCTCTTCCTTTATCCTGTAATGTTCTTGATCATCCAGATCTTTATATGGTTCACTACATTACATTATTTAAGTCTGATAAAATATCACTTTCTCAAAATTTTCTTTCTTTACTGTCCTATCAAACACTCAAGCAGAAGGGCTTCCCTGGTGGCACAGTGTTTGATAGTCCGCCTGCCGATGCAGGGGACGCGGGTTCGTGCCCCAGTCCAGGAAGATCCCACATGCCGCGGAGCTGCTGGGCGCGTGAGCCATGGCCGCTGAGCCTGCGCGTCCGGAGCCTGTGCTCTGCAACGGGAGAGGCCACAGCAGTGAGAGGCCCGCATACCGCAAAAAAAAAAAAAAAAAAACTCAAGCAGGGAGTACAGAACAAGTCATCTTCTGCATAACCGTTATCCACGTGGCTGAAGACAACCATGAGCTTTCTCTTGTACAGGATATATATCCTTAATTTCATTGTTCAGTATTTGATGAAGTTGGATATTCTCAATATTCTCAACTCTCAACAATGGAACCTTTCCATTGTTCTCCAAATTGACATCATACTTCTTAAGACAAAGGTATAAAACTGAATAAATTATCATGTGTGGCCTGACCAAAAAAGAGCAGAAAAGAGCTATCACCTCCCTTATTCTAAATGCTTGACTTCTATTATAGTACCTGAGATTATAGTAGCATGCCTGTGAGACGTATCTCACTGTTGACTCACAATGAGAATACTACAAATTTAAATGCCTAAATAATGTTAATAAGCCATTCTCCTCTTTTGACATAATTTTACCTAAATTTGATTTTTTGAAACACTTTATTTTTTTAAATTTATTTTGTTGAAGTATAGTTGATTTACAATGTTGTGTTAATTTCTGCTGTACAGAAAAGAGATTCAGATATACATATGTATATATACAATATTTTTCATATTCTTTTCCACTATGGTTTATCACATGATGTTGAATATAGTTCCCTGTGCTATACAGTAGGACATTGTTGTTTATCCATTCTATATGTAATAGTTTGCATCTGCTAATTCCAAACTCCCTACCCATCCCTCCACCACTCCCTTTCCCCCTTGGCAACCACAAGTCCGTTCTCTATGTTGTTAGTCTGTTTCTGTTTCCTGCGTAATTTTATTTGCCATAGTTTAGATTCCACATATAAGTGATATCATATGGTATTTGTCTTTCTCTTTCTGACTTACTTCACTTAATATGATAATCTCTAGGTCCATTCATGTTGCTGCAAATGGCATTATTTCATTCTTTTTTGTGGCTGAGTAGTATTCCTTTGTATATGTACAACATCTCCTTTATCCATTTATCTGTCAATGGACATTTAGGTTTTTTCCATGTCTTGACTATTGGAAAACATTTTATTTTTAATATTAGTCAATGTGCATAAAATAACAGTATATAAATTGACATCAAGTTAACAAGCAACGTTAAGTTTAACAGATAACTACCAATCCCTGTCATATTTATTGTCTCTTAGTTCTCCATAAATAATTTTCCTGATGTGTGTTTTCTCCCATCCTCTTACCAAAACAATTCTTTAAAAACCTATGAATACAATAAATTTGCCATAAAAACTGGAAATACATTAAAGAAATATATCTCAAATTATGTTTTACTAATAGAATAACACTACAAATTTAATTACCATTGTTGTTTATACTTGTGAAATGCTATTAATTAAGATGTTGAATTAATGAGCTTTTCATCTCCAAAAGTTCAGTATGGAGTTTGCCCATGTAGAAGAACACATAATTCATTATAAAATTCTCTTTTAAGCATTTAGAAGCTGTTAAAGCATACAGAGTTATAGTCTTCTTAGAACCATGAAGCTGCTGAGGCAGCAGTAATAGAGTAGAAAATGATTGGTGTTTTGCATAATACATAATCTAATGTGTTTTCCTTACCTGTTTTAGTTTCAGTATTGGAGAAAGAATCAAAAGAGCAATCAAAACCATACGGTTTAACTGTTCAAAAACATTTGAGAAGTTCTAAATATTCAAAAGGAAAAGAACTTTTAAGTATTTTATATTAATACATTTTAGCTTTTTTGTTGTTGTTGAG
The DNA here is from genome assembly GCF_963924675.1 of Phocoena phocoena. Classification (NCBI taxonomy): domain Eukaryota; kingdom Metazoa; phylum Chordata; class Mammalia; order Artiodactyla; family Phocoenidae; genus Phocoena; species Phocoena phocoena. Next base: position 115,237,099 of record NC_089223.1, read on the forward strand.
GAAGCTATGTTTTGATAGGTAAACTCAGGCAAACAGTTACATTGGTATGGCTATACAGAAAAGACCTTCCACTTTTTCACTGGCCACCTTAGAACCAGCACTCCTGTGTATTCCCTGTCAGTCTTTCCTCTTTTCTAAAGTCCAGTTGTTTCATGCCACAGTTTCATGGATAATGGGAGACAGTAAAGGGTTTTATTACTCATAGTGCAGTAGGCAGCAGAAGCTTCATGTTTACATCAGTTCCCTTTGCCCTGAAGTCCCAGGAGAGTGATGGATAGCCACACGCAGTCAGATATTTTGTTCACAGTGAAGAAATTCAAGCTTGGGAAACCCTGATCTTATAAAGTGGGTTGCTAAAGAATCTGCCTGACCCTTGCACAGAGGGAGACATTACATTTATTTTTTCCTGGACAGCAAGCAAACTTGTCTTCTGCTCCAGATTGGATCACACTCTCTGTATTGCACAGCTGTTTACTATGTAAACATCCTTGAAAATGTAGTCGGGAACAAAATCAGATACAAGACTTGAAAAAACCTGAGACATCTATTAAAAATTGTATCCTGACACTCTCAGGAGTTGATACTTAGCCAAACACCTGAATAGCAGGAAGGACAGAGCCACTAATAATCAGGGGAAAACATCATGGGCAGTGAATGCAACCACTACAAAGATTCTAAGTAAAGGAAGAATGTGGCAATTTAGGGGGAAAAAAAAGAAAGCCATTATAAGCCATGGGTGGGTGAAGTCTAATAAGTGAGGTCAGAGAGATAGGCAGGAGTCATATTACACAGATCAAGGCTTCTCAGACTTTAATGTGCCCACAAATTACATGGGGATGGATCTTGTTAAGATGCAGATTCTGATTAAGCAGGTCTGGGGCAGGGTCTGAAATTCTGCATTTCCAACATGCTTCCAGGAAATGCCTACCAGTGCTGTAGATCTGCGTAGCAAGGATGTAGAGCCTTTTGCAATGTTCAAATGAGAAATGATTGTGGTTTGGAACAGTTTGGTAGTCATAGAGATGAGAAAATAGGACCAATTTAGAGTACATTATGAAAATAGTGATACTGATGGAATGGGTATAGAGTGTAAAGGAAACAAACATAAGAATTCTGGGCACTCAATTCTGACATATGTGTATGGAGTTGGGGGGTTTCCACAGCACCAACAAGCAATGCTGTGACACCAACATGATGTCCTACAATTTTACTCAATTCTGACAGTCTCTCCCTGGAGATAGTAGCCTAATGCCACAGGTTAAGCGCTCAGTCCTACAAGACTACTCACCCTTCAGATGTCAATTGCAAGGCCAGGTTATCATCTATGCTTTTGATGACTCCCTACTTCGGTTCAATTAATTTTCTAGAGCAGATCACCGAGCTCACAAAAACATTTTACTTACTGAATTACCAGTTTATTATCGGTGGATATAACTCAGGAACAGCCAGATGGAGGAGGTGTATAGGGCAAGGGAAAGGGAAAGGGCGAGAAGCTTTCACACCCTATCCGAGTGTGCCTCTCTATATACACCTCCATGTGTTCACCAACCTGGAGACTTTCTGAACTCTGTCCTTCGGGGGTTTTATGGAGGCTTCATTACATAGGCATGATTGATTAAAGCATTGGCCACTGGTGCTGAAATCAATCTTCAGCCCCTTTCCCCTTCCTGAGGGTGTGAGAGTTTTGGGGGGGAGTGGCACTATAAGTTCCAGTCCCCATTCTTAAGTGGAGTCCAAAAGTCACCTCATTAATTGACAGAAGATACGTTTTATCACTCTCATCGCTTAGAAAATTCCACTTGTTTTAGGAACTCTGCCAGAAATGGGTACAAAGACCAAATATATATTTCTTATTATAAAATCACAATATTCCCAAAAAGCATAAAGGAAAAATCCTAGATTTTTTTGGTTTACAATCTGTGTAGATTACAGCATAATTCTTTGAGAAAAAAGTGTATGCAGGTAAAGGTGAGAATTAGATATTCTATTTTAAGAATTAGTGTGAACTTATAAGACATCCAGGTATATATATCAAGTAATTAATTAGGTAGTATACAAGTCAGGAGTGATAGGGAGAAGTCATTAACATTTAGCTGTTACATAAAACACAGAATTAGATGGACTCACCTAGGGAATTGAAGAGCAAAAGGGGCTTAAGGGAGGTGCAGAACTGCAGATTACAGTAGAGAGAGTTTTTTCTTTGAGTTTGTTCTGAAAGGTAACTATAGAACAGAGCTGTAGTTAAAAGGAGATATAATGCAAAGGGAGAATTTATTTTCTCTTGTTTCATGGTGGAAGACACCAAAGTACAGCAGTGTGTGAAGGGATTGATGAGGTAGCATGAGTGAAATTGATACTCTACAGAGTATTATAGAGGAAATTACAGATAAGTCCCCCAAATAGCAGAAGGTAATGGGATTTAGAAATGCCCAAGAATTTTAAAGCGGGGGCAAATTGTTCATTGCAATAGGAAGGAGGGCAGAACTTGTTTACTGGCAGTAAGATGAGATGTTGGTTGCTCATGATTTGTCTTTTCTCACTTAAATATAAGGTAATGCCACTGTTTGAGTGGAAGAGTAGAGGACATGTAATGGTTGAGGAGAGAGGAAATGTGAACCAGTTGCTTTGGAGAGCCAGGAAGCAAACATGAGGGAAATGTGTAGCGTTACTGGGCAGTGTTTGCTGATATGACATTTCTGGTTATTAATGTAAAGTGAGCCTGGTCAACATTCAGTGTTGCTGTTTTTGTTGTTTTTCATAGGTGTTTACCTACTTACAAGCATACCTGGAGAAGGAAGTCAATTGGGTTTTCTCCAGGGATAAGACTGAAGGAGGGAGAGAAAAGCAAAGGAATTAAAATGCTCACAAGATTCATATTTGATAATGAACATAGATTATGAACTCCAAATGGGGTAAAGAGAGAAATTAGGACTTGAGCAGATTGGATTTACTGAGTATACAAACTGAAGAAGTTTAAATCAATGGACCTTTAGTCATGTAACCGATATTCCTTTTCTGACTACCCCAGTCATGATAGATAACACTGGGCCACTACCAGGAAATGCTATAGCTACTTTTTACGTGACTTCTGCCAAGATTTATTTTAAATTAAAAGCCTATTTTTTATTTTGTAATTTAGAGGTCATGGAGTTACAATGAGGACTTAGCTAGCATAACAGTCAAAGATTATGGAAACCTCTTTTATATCCCAGCACAAAAGGCCCAGCATTTGAGGGCACACTTCATCAGTACAAACAGAAAATGCATTCGTTAGAGCACACACAGGAGCCTCATTCACAGCCTAGCAGTCAGCACTGGGCAAAGCACCATCTGTAAATCTGAACAACACCTTTCAGGTCATAAGGACACAGCCCTTCATACAGGACACAAGCCGTAGGACCTCAAAATAAAATACAACTGCATCTGAGAACCATGAAGCTTGTCTATTGTATTCCTTCCAATGTTAGAGATAGATATTGATACAGAATGTATGTAGGATTTGAGTGATGGATGGGCGTAGATAAGAGGAAAGACAAATTAATTAACTTGTCAAATCCTGCTTCTCAGAGTGTAAGCATGCAATAGATCCTTGCATAATTAGTTATTGATTCTCAGTAGTTCTAAACATCTGTTTTCTTGCTTATCTTGATGTTCCCATTTGTGTTTTCAGAGGAACTCATGAATTAGAAATAATTTTTGCAACGGTGGCAAATGGAGGGCAATGTACATTTGTAATATTGAACAATTCATCTTACTCTTAAAATTTTGTATGTGTATGTGCTGAAAACACATTGATGAAGTGTATCACCATTTTTTTATTGTCAATAAGATAACTTTGAGGAATAGAATTGGAGGTAGGTCTACTTTTATAACATCTTTAATGACATTTAATTGAATATATAAAAAACAGCTTTATGTAAATATTTTGGCATTTTAATGATGTTATATCATGTCTTTTATTTTTTATTATTTATAAATCTCTTTATTTTATTTTTTAAACATCTTAATTGAAGTATAATTGTTTTAAAATGTTGTGTTTCTGCTGTATAACAAAGTGTATCAGCTATATGTATACATATATCCCAATATCTCCTCCCTCTTGCGTCTCCCTCCCACCCTCCCTATCCCACCTCTCTAGGTGGTCACATAGCACCGAGCTGATCTCCCTGTGCTATGCAGCTGCTTCCCACTAACTATCTATTTTACATTTGTTAGTGTATATATGTCAACTATATTCTCTCACTTCGTCCCAGTTTATACTTCCCCCTCCCCATGTCCTCAAGTCCATTCTCTGCATCTGCATCTTTATTCCTGTTCTGCCCCTAGGTTCATTAGAACCATTTTTTTTAGATTCTATATATATATATATATATATATGTGTTAGCATACGGTATTTGTTTTTCTCTTTCTGACTTACTTCACTCTGTATGACAGACTCTAGGTCCATCCACCTCACTACAAATAACTCAATTTTGTTTCTTTTTATGGCTGAGTAATATTTCATTGTATACATGTGCCACATCTTCTTTATCCATTCATCTGTTGATGGACACTTAGATTGCTTCCATGTCCTGGCTATTGTAAATAGAGCTGCGATGAACATTGTGGTACAGGACTCATTTTGAATTATGGTTTTCTCAGTGTATATGCCCAGTAGTGGGATGGCTGGGTAGTATGGTAGTTCTATTTTTAGGTTTTTTAGGAACCTCCATACTGTTCTCCATAGTGGCTGTATCAATTTACATTCCCACCAACAGTGCAAGAGGGTTCCCTTTTCTCCACACCCTCTCCAGCATTTATTGTTTGTAGATTTTTTGATGATGGCCATTCTGATCAGTGTGAGGTGATACCTCACTGTGGTTTTGATTTGCATTTCTCTAATGATTAGTGAGGTTGAACATCCTTTCATGTGTTTGTTGACAATCTGTATATCTTCTCTGGAGAAATGTCTGTTTAGGTCTTCCACCCATTTTTGGATTGGGTTGTTTGTTTTTTTGATATTGAGCTCCATGCGCTGCTTTCTATATTTTGGAGATTAATCCTTTGTCATTTGCTTCATTTGAAAATATTTTCTCCCATTCTGAGGGTTGTCTTTTCACCTTGTTTATGGTTTCCTTTGGTATGCAAAAGCTTTTAAGTTTCATTAGGTCCGATTTGTTTATTTTTGTTTTTATTTCCATTTCTTCAGGAAGTGGGTCAAAAAGGATCTTGCTGTGATTTATGTCATAGAGTGTTCTAAGTTTCCCTCTAAGAGTTTTATAGTGTCTGGCCTTACATTTAGGTCTTTAATCCATTTTGAGTTTATTTTTCTGTATGGTGTTAGGAAGCATTCTAATTTCATTCTTTTACCTGTAGCTGTCCAGTTTTCCCAGCACCACTTACTGAAGGAGTGTATTTTCTCCATTGTATATTATTGCCTCCTTTATCTAAGTTAAGGTTACCATATGTGCATGGGTTTATCTCTGGGCTTTCTATCCTTTTCCATTGATGTATATTTCTGTTTTTGTGCCAGTACCATACTGTCTTGATTACTGTAGCTCTGTAGTATAGTCTGAAGTCAGGGAGCCTGATTCCTCCAGCTCCGTTTTTCTTTCTCAAGATTTCGTTGGCTATTTGGGATCTTTTGTGTTTTCATACAAATTGTAAAATTGTTTGTTCTAGTTCTGTGAAAAATAACATTGGTAGTTTGATAGGGATTGCATTGAATCTGTAGATTACTTTCAGTAGTAGAATCATTTTCACAATGTTGATTCTTCCAATCCAAGAACATGGTTTATCTCTCCATCTGTTTGTATCATCTTTAATTTCTCTCATCAGTGTCTTATAATTTTCTGCATACAAATGTTTTGTCGCCTTACATAGGTTTATTTCTAGGTATTTTATTTTTTGTTGCAATGGTAAATGGGAGTGTTTTCTTAATTTCTCTTTCAGATTTTTCATCATTACTGTATAGAAATTCAAGAGTTTTCTGTGCATTAATTATGTATCCTTCTACCTTAACAAATTCATTTGATTAGCTCTAGCAGTTTTCTTGTAGCATCTTTAGGTTTCTCTATGTATAGTATCATATCATCTGTTAAGAGTGACACTTTTAATTTTTCTTTTCCAATTTGGATTCCTTTAATTTTATTTTCTTCTCTGATTGCTGTTGCTAAAATCCTAAACTATGTTGAATAGTAGTGGTGAGAGTGGGCAACCTTGTCTTGTTCCTGATCTTAGAGGCATTAAGAGGCTATGCGACTATTTGCAGACAAGAAGTGCGCTAAATCCTGGATTTTAACAGGTATATATTTTCAGCTAAAAACTAAGTTTTCAACAGTAAACATGAAGAGGAAAGCTAAATATGTGTATTGCATATGACCTCAACTGAAATGACCACATCAATATAAAGACATTTATCCACCTGTTGCTTATAAATGTATGCTCTATTGTAAGTCATATTTTAGAATCTAATTTCAGGTGTTTACAATTTACTGTCAATTGACTGTATGTCAACAGTACATTGTTTTGTTGAGTTTTGAATGTGTGATAAGATAAAAATAGTGCCTGTGATGCATACTTCAAAAACATATTAATAGGTTATTTATTGTATATTAAAATAAATTTATGGCTTATTTGTAATATGTGTATTGCTGATTTCAGCTGCTAGACTGATGCATATTAAGGTAGGAGACACAAAATTGCAGGCATGATTTTTAATATATACAATATTACAAATATTTTGGGGTGTCTGTGAACTTAGTATGACTTTAGGCAGCCTCTCTGCTAATGGGTGGGGTTGTGTTCCTGTCTTGCTGGTTGTTTGGCATGGGGCATCCAGCCCTGGAACTTGCTGGCCGTTGGGTGGATTGGGGTCTCAGTGTTGAGACAGAGATCTCTGGGAGAGCTCTTACTGATTGATATTACTTGGTTCCAGGAGGTCTCTGGTGGTCCAATGTGCTGGACTCGGCTCTCCCACCTTGGAGGCTCAGGCCTGACCTGGCCGGAGCACCAAGACCCTGCCAGCCATGCAGCTCAGGAGAAAAGGAAGAAAGAAAAGGAAAAAATAAAATGAAATAATAAAATTTTAAAAAATTAAAAAAATATTTAAAAAAGAAGGGAGCAACCAAACCATTAAACAAATCCATCAATGATAACAAGCACTAAAAACTAAACTAAGATAAACATAAAAATCAGAAACAAATCAGTTGCAGAAAGCAAACCCCAAGTCTACATTTACTCCCAAAGTCCACAGCCTTAATTTTGGAAACATTTGTTGTCTAATCAGGTATTCCACAGATACAGGGTTCGTCAAGTTGATTGTGGGGATTTCATCTGCTACTCCTGAGGCTGCATGGAGAAATTTCCCTTTCTCTTTTTTGTTCACAGAACTCCTGGGGTTCAGCTTTGGTTTTTGCCCCGCCTCTGTGCTTAGGTCACCCTCAGGAGTGTGTTCCCCACCCAGACAAAAGGGGGTTAAAGCAGCAGCTGATTAGAGCTCTCTTGCTCACTCAGCCTGGGGAGAGGGAGGGGTATGGTAGTCATAACTGGAATGAGGGGTGAGCCTGTGGTGGCAGAGGCCAGCATGACACTGCAACAGCCTGAGGCGCACCATGTGTTCTCCCAGGGAATTTGTCCCTGGATCTCGGGACCCTGGCAGTGGTGTTCTGCACATGTTCCCAGGGTGGGTGTCGGTAGTGACCTGTGTTTGCACACAGGATTCTTGGTGGCGGCAGCAGCTGCATTAACATTTCATGCCCATCTCTGTGATCCGAGCTGATAGCTGTGGCTCATGCCCGTCTCTGGAGCTCATTTAGGCGGTGCTCTGAATCCCCTCTCCTCATGCATCCCAAGTCAATTGTCCCTTGCCTCTTGGGCAGATCCAGACTTTTCCCTGACTCCCTCCCGGCTAGTTGTGGCACACTAGCCCCTTTCAGACTGTCTTCACACAGACAACCCCAGTCCTCACCCTGGGATCTGACCTCCGAAGCCTGAGCCTCAGCTCCCAGCCCCCACCCACCCTAGCGGGTGAGCAGACAAGCCTCTCAGGTTGATGAGTACTGGTCAGCACTGACCCTCTGTGTGGGAATCTCTCCGCTTTGCCCTCTGCACCCCTGTTACTGCACTCTCCTCCGTGGTTCTGAGGCTTTCCCCCCCACCCCCCGTTCCCACCAGTGCAGGGGCTCCCTAGTGTGTGGAAACTTTTCCTCCTTCACAGCTCCCTCCCAGAGGTGCAGGTCTCGTCCCTATTCTTTCGTCTCTGTTTTTTCTTTTTTCTTTTGCCCTACCCAGGTATGTAGGGAGCTTCTTGCCTTTTGGGAAGTCTGAGGTCTTCTGCCAGCGTTCAGTAGATGTTCTATAGGAGTTGTTCCACATGTAGATGTATTTTTGATGTATTTGTGGGGAGGAAGGTGATCTCCACGTCTTACTCCTCTGCCATCTTGAAGGTCTCTCTATCATGCCTTTTAACAGATAATTTTAATAATGTAAAAGGAATGATAATTAAAAGTACAAATAAAATAATCATCATTATATAATTTTTTCATTTACTTAAATTTGCATTTTTATAAAATATATTCATAGTTGAACTATTGAACACATTTTATTTTTAAACCTTCATGTCATGACAGAATAGTATTTATGATAGAAATAAAATACAGAAGTGCAATTCAAGGGGAAAAAAAGCTTAAGTGAAGAAATGAGATAATCTATAAAGAGCAAGACCTACATAAAATTTGTGCACTGAATCAATAATCAAGTTTTTGAGAATGTATGTGAGTTCCCATGTGGACTTGTGCCATGGGCCCTGCAAATGTTAGGGGCCAGCCCAAGTTCCGTTTTCCTCAGAATGTTGATGGGGTCAGTTATCCACAGGAAGATGATCTGGTCTCTTTGGCCCCAGAGCTGTCTACAGAACAAATTAAGATACAGAGCTAAAGAGTTTTTAGCATTAAATATATAAATCCTGAAAATAGCATTTTTAATTCTTTGCCTAAGTCAATGATTTTTATCTATAATTATTAATGTTTCAGGGAGAAGACCATGGTTTGAGAAGGGAAAGAGTAGAATATAAGTCTAATAAGAGAGAGTAGCTTCCTAACAGAGAGGAATCCAATGGTAGGCAGAAGCAAATGCACACAGAGAATCCTAACCCTAAGATTTTTGTTGAGATCACTAAACAAAACGACAAACCACACATACACATGCGCATGCCCCTCTACAACCAGTTAACTGACTGTATTTGAATGTAGAATCTGGTATATTCTTAAGGTTTGAGGTTGGCGACTCCTATCACAAGTATGGAACACTGAGAGTTCGAGTAGGGGGAATAAGACATTTTGAAGGCTTATGAACAAGAAAAGGAAATGATTAAATGTGCCCTTTAGAAGCATCATTCTGGCAAGTATGTGCAGGACAAATTAGAACCAGAGCAATTATGAATTAAAAGAGCTTCAAATAACTATTACAACCCATGAGGTAATGAGAAGCTGCATAAGGGCCAATGCAGTGAGGGCAGAAGAAACATTAACTTCAGAAATAGAAGTGACAGGATATACTAGGTGATTCATGTAGCAGAGGAGGTGGGGATGACATACCACTCCAAATTGCGAACAAGAATAACTGTAAAAATTGTTCTCTAAAGCAGTCAAATTCTGAAAAGGGATAACAAACGCTGACAAAAAACAATGATTTCAGTTTTTGAACATGTTTTGTTTGAGATGCCGTGGGCCCCTTCGAGGAACCCAGCAGACTGTTGTTAATATGATTCTTGACCTCATAAAAAAGACAAAAGCTAAAGATACAGTTTGACAGTCACACATATGCAGAAGACAATTTGCAAAACAGAAAACACAAATGAGTAACACACACAGAAAATAATATACTTTTGTAATAATTGAAATTCTTCTTAAAATAATTGGATACCCTGTCTTCACTTTCCAATAAAAAAAATGTGTTTGTGTCCACTTGCATGTATGCTTTGTTTTTCCAGAGACATTCAGTACTAGTAAAAATACAGTGAAACAGCCTTGTAATAAATATAGGTAGTTTGTTTTCCAAAAAGGCATTCCAAAAATTTACATCCTCTCCAACTCCTTGCTGGGATTATTTTATAAATGTGTGATTCTAACTTGTCTATCAATGTCTATTACCAATTTATCTCTTGGGATTTAATGTATTCCGTTAAGTTATTGAATTTTTATCCAATTTTAATTTTGATTATAAATATATCTTTGGGTATATTATATGTATTCACATACACACACATGTAGTATATATTTCATGTAATCAAATCTATCATTATTTTCCTTTATGATATTTTAAATTTCTTTATAACTATTTTTTATTGCAAGTGCCTAAATTTGCCTTTTTGAATAAAATACCCTAGGTAGAAATTTTAAGAACATTTCTCTATTTATTTTCTCCTATTCTTTTTTTTTCTTTTTGAACTTGGTAATTCACCTAGATTTAAATTTGGTGTTTTGTGTGGGTTAAGGATCAAAATTATTATTTTCATCTACTTTCACTAAACTGTTAGTTCAGACTGTAAAGTGTTCACCTAAACTTCCTCTAATATGTCAAATTTCATTCATAAATTCTCTAACCTTTCATTTATTTATTCAATCAACAAATATTTACTAAGTGTGTATTATTTATCAGTTAATATTCTAAAAAGTAGGAATACAGCAGTGAAGAAAATATACTTCAATGTGTACAATCATTCATCTTTCATTTTATTGTATAGAAATGGTCAAGAAGAAGAAGGACAAGGAAAAGTTAAAACTTTAGCCTTTTGTGTATGATAGTGCTTTTACGGAGGAAAGACAAAGTAGGAAAGGAAATAAAAAAGGGTAGATAAGTGGGTTCAAGACAGAATAAGGGTAGAGAAGTTGAAATCGTTGGTTATGAATAACTCTTTCAAGAAATGTATGCATGTGCTCATAGGGAATTCTGCAGAGGTTTTGGGAGGAATAACAGATAAAGCACACAAGAATAACTGTTAGTGCAAATATAAGAGGCAGATTGATAGAGCTGTGTTCTTGGAGAGGTGAGAAGATTTAATCCAGGTAGAGTTTCTGGCTTTGCCAAGAGCATATTCACCAATGAGATAAGGGAAAAAGGAAGAATATGTGGTTATTAAGCTCTTCAGATCAATTTTGTTTTCTCAGTGATAGGCACCAAAGCCCACATTTTTGGAGTGGTTTGTCAATTTTCATTACTGTGGCAGTAATCAACCATTACAGTGACTTAATGGATTATTCCAAACTACAATGAAAGCTAAGGATTCCTAAAACTTTCTGATAATTACATATTAAAATCTCTAGTAAAAGAAAAACTATATTTCAGAATTAACCTTTGATTAAGTAAATCAGAGCTTGCATTTTTTTTTTTAATCCAACCAAACCAGTCCAGTGATTCAGAGCTCATTGCATTTGTATTACATTTTTGGGGAGGAGAGTGCACTTTCTATGTGCTAGGTGCTGTGTCAAAAGCTGACATTGAGAAATACTGTTAAGCCTTAAAATAACACAATGGAGTAATTAGTAATATTATTTCTATTTTATTAATGAGAAAAGTTAAACTAAAGAGATCGTGTAATCTATATGCACAAACACACAGCTAATATGGTTTAAAGCTATGGTTTAAACTTCACTAGTCCAGAGCCTCTGCTCTTAATCATTATATTTCCTAACTCCATTACAAACATTTTATCATTCTAAACAGAGCAATGTCTATATAATAACATGGCAGTGAATTCTAAGAAAGTACTGGGATTTTGTGGAATCATAAATATATGTGGCTTAGGCCATCCAAGGAAATAAGATATGCATGAAGAGGAATCTGCATTTATTTCACATTGTGAGAATGAAGCTGAATGTTTATCTTTTAAAATCTATATTTCAATTTATTGGAATTATAAGAATACATTTTATGAAAATTATGTTATATCTATAATACAAAGCAGAGAGATATTTGACATAATTGACCTCGTGTAGTAACTTTGGTTAGAAATGACATTGTGTCTCTTACTAGTGTAAGACAGTCAGTGAAAGTTCTTTTTTTATTTTTTCTCCAAAAGCTCAGTTTTATTCTTGATTCTGAAGGCATTTCTCCTTGAAGTTCTCTCCCATGGGGTTTGCTGGGTTAACAAAGTTCTGGTCACGATAGCTGCAAATAATATTTTCAAATTTCAAAGTACTGAACCAAACCCTATGGCAGCCTTTTTTTTTTAATTTTTTATTGAAGTATAGTTGATTTACAGTGTTGTGTTAGTTTCAGGTATACAGCAAAGTGATTCAGTTATACATATATATATATATATATATATATATATTCATTCCTTTTTAGATTCTTTTCTCATATAGATTATCACAGAATATTGAATAGAGTTCCCTGTGCTATACAGTAGGTCCTTGTTGGTTATCTATCTTATATATAGTAGTGTGTACATGTTCATCCCAAGCTCCTGATTTATTCCTCCCCCACCTTTGTCCTTTGGTAACCATAAGTTTGTTTTCTTCGTCTGTGAGTCTGTTTCTGTTTTGTAAATAAGTTCATTTGTATATTTTTTAAAAATTAGATTCCACATATGAGTGGTATCACATATTTGTCTTTCTCTTTCTGACTTACTTCACTTAGTATGATAATCTCTAGGTCCATCCATGCTGCTGCAAATGGCATTATTTTATTCTTTTTTGATGGCTGAGTAATATTCAATTTATATATGTACCACATCTTCTTTATCCATTCCTCTGTTGATGGACGTTTAGGTTGCTTCTGTGTCTTGGCTATTGTAAATAGTGCTGTAATGAGCACTGGGGTGCATGTATCCTTTCAGATTATGGTTTTCTCGGAATATATGCCCAGGAGTGGGATTGCTGAGTCATACGCAACTTCCATACTGTTCTCCATAGTGGTTGTACCAATTTACATTCCCACCAACAGGGTAGGAGGATTCCCCGTTCTTCCACACCATCTCCAGCATTTATTGTTTGTAGACTTTTTGATGATGGCCATTCTGACTGGTGTGAGGTGGTACCTCATTATAGTTTTGATTTGCATTTCTCTAATAATTAGTGATGTTGAGCATCTTTTCATGTGCTCTTTGGCTGTCTGTATGTCTTCTTTAGACAAATGTCTATCTATCTAGATCTTCTGCCCATTTTTTGATTGGGTTGTATTTTTTGACCTAGAGCTACATGAGATGTTTGTATATTTTGGAGATTAATCCTTTATAGGTCACTTTGCAAATATTTTCTCCCATTCTGTGTGTTGTTTTTTTGTTTTTGTTTTGTTGATGTTTTCCTTCGCTGTGCAGAGGCTTTTAAGTTTAATTATGTCCCATTTGTTTATTCTCGTTTTTGTTTTCATTATTTTAGGAGGTGGGTCAGAAAAGATATTACTGTGATATATGTCAAAGAGAGCAAACACAATTTAATATTTGACTTTAAATATTTAAGATTGGTTTGTTGATAGGCATGTACCAACAAAAATACACACATAGCTATAGCATGTTTGCAATGTTATAAATAAAGAGATGTCATGTTGTGTACAACCCCTATCCTAAAAGCCTTTAGCCTCTATAACACTTAACAAAAAATGCAGCCCAAGATGACTGTAGAGGCACTACAACTACACTGTTGTTCACTTCCATTAAAACATTTCTTACTGGGGCTTTCCTGGTGGCAAGTGGTTGAAAGTCCGCCTGCCAATGCAGGGGACACGGGTTCTTGCCCTGGTCCGGGAAGATCCCACATGCCACGGAGCGGCTGGGCCCGTGAGCCATGGCCGCTGAACCTGTGCGTCCGGAGCCTGTGCTCCGCAACGGGAGAGACCACAACAGTGAGAGGCCCGCATACCACAAAAAAAAAACAAAACAAAAAAACATTTCTCACTGAAGTGAAAATGACCAATTACATATAGAGTAAAGTGAAAGAAAATAGGCACTTATGTTTAGCCCTGAAAAGTGAAATTAATGTGGCTGAACCAGGTAAACTAACTCTGCTGAAGGAAAAAGTTAAGAAAGAGTGAAGAAAATATGAGATTTTTAAATTATACAATATTTAGCACACTGTATTTTTAAAATATCAGGTAGATTTCATTATTCTCTCTTAGAAGCTGTCCTAAAATATTGTAATAAATTATTCAGTTTTAGACAAAGAAAATGATATTTATTATAGGTTAAGTCATGTTTTACCTTATTTCCTGAGTGGAAGTCTTTAACATTTAACTTTGTTCTATTTAGAATTAATTATTTCCTAAGCCAACATTCTACTGATTATACTCTAAACTTATAGCAAGCACCACATATGGCAAAAGACAAATATTCTTTTTATTTGTCCTAATTTTTAAACATAATTTGCCACCTATGCTGAAATAAGCACATTTGAGAAACTATAAACTACATCTGGAAAGATACTATTAAATAATGCCGCTTATAACAAATGCTACTCTTCAGTTGAGACTTCTCAGCACCCCAAAGGAATCAGTCCCTAGTGGCAACACAGCCTCTTGAGGTTGCTTCCCTGCTCTTTTGTTACTGATTGTGTTGATTGCCGGTAGTTCCTACTTTGAGACAATTTATCTTCCTCTTGAATATTTATTCAATCATACCTTGTTGTAGTATGGACCTTACACCATGAGGAAGCAGTGAATAATGACAAACTCCCCTGAGTCCTGACAGATGGTATTTGGCTTTGCTACCAGCACTGAACCTCAGCATGTGCAAAACAAAGCAACAAAGTGCAGAGGAAATGTCATCTGCATTAAGAGGCTATGCGACCATTTGCAGACAAGAAGTGCGCTAAATCCTGGATTTTAGCAGGTATATATTTTCAGCTAAAAACTAAGTTTTCAACAGTAAACGTGAAAAGAAAAGCTAAATATGTGTATTTCTGATTTCAGCTGCTAGACTGACGCATATTAAGGTAGAAGACACATAATTGCAGGCATGATTTTTAATATATAAAATATTACAAATAAGCCATAAATTTATTTTAATATATAATAAATAACCTATTAATATGTTTTTGAAGTATGCATCACAGGCACTATTTTTATCTTATCACACATTCAAAACTCAACAAAACAATGTACTGTTGACATACAGTCAATTGACAGTAAATTGTAAATACTTGAAATTAGATTCTAAAATATGACTTACAATAGAGCATACATTTATAAGCAACAGGCGGATAAATGTCTTTATATTGATGTGGTCATTTCAGTTACAAACTTGAATTAACTTTCAAACAAATAACATTGGATCTTTTTCCTTTAATATTCTATTCTCACTTCAATTATTTCTCAATCATTTTATCCTATGGGAATTATTGCAATAGTATTTTCACTTAATTCCCAGGTCACTGTTTTTCTTTCTCCAGTTCATTCTTCATATTTTCATCAGAATTTTCCTCTCTAACACAGATCTGATTTTGTCATTTACCTTCTTAATTATCCCCTATGGTTCTCAACTCCTTAGAAAATAGACGTCAAATTCCTTAGCAAATAATTTGAGACCTTTCATAATTTGAATCTAATTAATTTTTTCTAGTATCACAGCCAATTCTTGCCTCAAATATTGTATTTAAACTGCCCTTAGTCCCCTGAAGATACTGTGCTTTTTCACGTCTCTACTATTGCTCATCCTGTTATTTAATCCTTCCCACCTTGCTCAGCCTAAAGATGTCTTATTCCTGATTCAACTTTGCATTGAAATGTGACATCCAACACAAAGATTTCCCTGGCATTTAGAATCAAACTCCTGTCTGCTGTACTTTGATTGAAATGCCCTGCATTTTAGCCTTTGCTTTGGTTTGTTTTTTTAATTGTCCCCTCATCCATAGACATGTAGGTTTACACATAGGAACCCACAAACAAATAATAACACTAGATTATGATATTCTTTAGCAAAGAAACTTAGTTTTACTTTTCTTATTCTGTCCCCAGAACCAAGCATAGTTCTCAGCCATGTCTCTTGAGGTGCATATATTTGAATCACTTGAGTAGAGAACAGAGGATGGAGGGACACAAGAGTCATAGAAAAGCAGAAGCAACTTTGTGCTAATTTTTTACCATTCACTTCTATTGTTCTTTTAATAAAAATAATATGAAATTTAAAAAATAGAACTAATTATAAGTTAAGAATTTTGATTCAACTATGTAAATATTTTTGATCTTTGATTTAATAAAACTACATAACCTCAGATATAAGATGAATGTTTTCTAAATTCAGAAATATAAACTTTACTTTCTGGTATGGAAAAAAAGTTATTTATTTCTGCATCTTTATTTGTCTGTGACACCTTTGAAAAAATATCTCCA